>NW_019731237.1:50359-80028 GCF_002891405.2 Cryptotermes secundus | reverse complement strand
AAAAAAAAAGGGCCAAAGAAAAGATACACAATATTGGTGTGGTGAATGCTTCAAGGTGTCACCTGCTTCCATTGCCGAGATACCGGGCGCTCATATTATAAGGCAAGGTTATAAAACCATCTTTTAAGATCATTTTAGTGAAAGTTTGATGCTTCAAGGCCTACCTTACACTGCTCAAATTCTAAACCAACTGCTTCCATTGCCGAGATACCGGGCGCTCATATTATAAGGTACGGTTATAAAACCACCTTTTAAGATAATTTTAGTGAAAGTTTCATGTTTCTATCTCATATAATTTAAGAACAATGATGAATAAATCATTTTCGAGCAAAATTTAAATGGACGGCTGAATATATTACCGCCGGAGACACGGCAGCGGAATTTAAATGACCGCGCGAAAGGGTTAACAAAAACAAATTTGAAGTCTGGGAAAATTTTACTTCATGGACATCTATTTGTAAAACAAAAATTATGAAAACTGGTGATGACATGACTGACAACACAGTTTGATTCAACATGGAATGATTCTTCCATCGTCATATTTCAATGCCGTATATTAACCTTAGCCTGACAAGCCCTTCAGATGTTTCATGTAACTCTTTTATACTTCCTTCTTCATCATTCTTCATCTCTGATGCCAAACAGATTACATCCTAGATAATCAAAACTGATCATGAACACTTGGTGGAAATGAACAAGGCTGGTACGGCATACAGAGTTAAAAATGTAAGCAGAAGTAAAATCTGTATTAACAAAACACTGACCAAGTCCATATTTCTAATAATTCAGAAAAAAAAATTTTAGAAGAGAAAATCAGAAACATAAATATGAAGGAAATGAAACATACGAAGGCCCACTCCAGCTGAAGATATACTCACCTGTAGGTAGTTGCGTGGGACTAATCCAACTTGGCCCTGCCCATTACGAGCCTTGTACCATTCAGGATCTGCAGGTGGCCGGTCCAGTATCTCTAGGCGGTCACCCTTCTCAAATGCAAGCTCCTGATCATTATTGGAGGAGAAGGAATAGAGTGCTACAACAATGTCCAATACATTCTCTGCCATGGCATAGGTATGCAGTGTATCATCACTATCGCCCTCCTCCTGTGTGTAGTTGCTTGGAAACCAGCCAGTCGCTGTGTTGCTCTGTCCCCGCCACCACCCATCGTTACTCTTCTCCAGGATCAGGATACGGGTACCTTTCACCAGTGACAGTTCATCTGCTTGTTGAGCCTGTGGACATAAATATCTGATTGACAAATGTATGACAGAAAATGCAGAAAAGATTTTAACTGGAAAGCCCAGCAGATAAAGGTCACTTCAGAGACTGAAGCATAATAGAAGGACAATCCTACAATGAACATTGAAGATTGGATTGTGGGCTGAACTGGATAAGATGGGTTCTAATGGCAGGCTTTTATGATGATGATGAATCTAAAGATTTAATACAAACTACTGACTACTTGAGGACTCTATATGGTAATAAGCTGTGTGAGGATGACAGCATCCCATGGCAACCTAGGAAGTAGACTACAGAACCATGGCTCAAAGGCTGTGAAAATGAGATGTATCAATATTACGATGTATCAACCCACTGCAATGCCCACAACACATGTGGCCAACAATACAGGAATAGTGTTTTCTGTGGTCTGTGCATGGAATGTTGCCATGCATTGCGCACTAGGTACGTTCACACATGCACGGTTACATCACACAACAGATGAAGGAGCGGTGCAGGCAGATGTTTTCTGTAGGTCCATGCCGAGACCACTACTAGGCAACAGCCAGCACATCAGAGGACTGGCTGAGTAGTAATCATGTGACATGGGTTTCCTGTGATGCCTAGTGTGTGCTGCATCTACTTAAGTCAGCCAAATTCCGAAGCTGTAGCAGCACATTGGAGGAGTACAGAAGATTAAAAGAAGTCAGGCTGTGAAGACTTAACATGTGCTGCAGTACAGTGATGTCTAGAGCTTGCAGGTTATAGTTCCTGTGTTAAAATCCATTGCCAGGAAATGGACAGTGAAAACACTGTAAAGGAATAGCCATTTTTGAAAACTTTTACGAACATTAGTGACAGCACACTGAGAAGATCTAAGTCCGGAGTTCTTTGTAGTGTGAAAATCAGTAACAGTGTTATACTTATTTGTAGTTATGACCTGTAAGTGGTCAATAAATCCAATTACCAATACAAAATCTGTCTATAGTTACTAATACACCTAACAATATGAGCATGAAACTTGTTCTTCACAGTTCACAAAGACGATCATTTTAGATTTACACCACAAAACAAAAAGAAAGATGAAGTTCAGTAGCTGCAGCACCTGATAGTTATACTTGACAACTGCAGTCCCAATGGCTTCTGCAGGGTCTGCGGGCAGCCGGCGTCCCATTGTTGGAGACTCAATTGCTCTGGAGGGAGAGTTGCTGGAAGGGAGTGTCTTTGAGCCAGAACCCTTCTTCACTTTCTTCTTGATACTGGAAGACGTGAATAATGTCAGTAACTTGAGGCTAAGTGTCAGAACCGTCTATGTCTTGTGTAACATTCCTCTCACTTAAGCTCATTTCCAATCAACCTCTTTCAGTTACAGGAGTTATAGGGGCATATGTATGAGAATGATCACACCTACCTCAGGGTGCTATATCATATTTTTCCTGCAGGTACAGGGAAAAATCGCCATATTCCCTCTAGCAACCAAATCATGGCAGTATGACTGATATACTGGCTGCCAAGAAAATGCCACTATCAAAATATACAATAATTAACTTCAGTTCTGGTTTGATGTGTTAATAACGGTAAACTTCCACTATAATTAACAATTTTCAACTACTACCCAGGAGCATCTACATTCAATAGATTAGCAACACTCCTCACATCCACACAGGGCAGGGAGCCAAGAACAACGAATCACCAAAAAAGCTTAAAATCAGTAGCTTTAAACTAATTAATCAATCAAACCAAGAAACTTCACTCAGGATAGACAGATCCTTCTCATCTAAGGTTTAAATGAGGCACTTACAGTAAGTCACAAATATCATTACTCAGTTATGATAGAGCAGAACCTCTTTAGTGGACATCACACAACATAAAACATTGCACAGATATGAAGTAAACTAATCTGGAATAAGAGAAATTGACCCAATCTGTCAAATAAATCCAAATTTGTTGGAAAAAGACATCAACATAGAAGAAGAAGTATATTTTTTAACTTTGCTGACATATCTTCATGCATGGTAATAAATCAATTCCAGACTTCTGATTATGGTGTATTATTCTTGGGATTAATGAAATTCTAGACTTTATCCATCGTTTAGAATTCTGAAAGAACTCATTTCAGAAACTGAACTGCTTTTAGGTTATTCAGTAACTGAGATTAGCTTTTTGTTAACAGATCCAAATGAGTGGGTTCCTTCCACATTTTCACCCACAGACAGAAACAGATCCAGTTTCCAAAATGCTGTCTTTTTTTTTCTTCTCAGGATTCTACATTCTGAAAAAAGTCCAGAAACTCAATATTCTTGAAGGCTGCTAAATGTTACACTGGTTAACACTAAGAATAACATAAGCAACTGTGATCACTCAATCACTTCATATGCTACCTGTCAAACAGGGAAGGCTTCTCCTTCTTGACATAATTGCTGGGCACATAGCCTGCCTGGTTGCGGGCATTCTGCACACGCCACCAATGTTTTGAGTCGTCCAGCAAGAGGTAGCGTTCATTCTTACGAAGGTCTAGCTCCTGTGCACCCTGAGCTGCATAGTCATACTTGGCAACCACATAACACACGTCTTCTTGGCTGGTTTTGCCTGCCAACATAAGAGTGCTCATGAATGAACTGCATCATCTTAAGGTTCTAATGACCTACATAACTCATATACACATAGACTGTTTGTGTTCTAGCCAAATGAGAAACAATAAAAGCAATAATTTCAAAATTTTACTTCTTGAGCACTACAAAATTAAAATTAAAATTCACAAAACAAAATTCTTTTACAAGAATGATGGTGATTATGATAACTACAAAGTAAAGTAGTTCCTGTTCCTTGTGTGTAAGCATCAGGCCATGAAGTCATATAGGGGGTATGTAGGTAAATTTCAAAAGACTACTGACCTCCTTAAACAAACACAACAATATGGCTTCAGAGAGAAGAAAGAGCAACACAGACCTTCATAGAAGATATCCAGAAAGCATTACATAATAAGCTGCTCATTATGGGCATATTTTTAGATTTAACTAAGGCCTTTGATTGGGCTGTGCCATAGCTCAAGTGATTAGTTGCTGGCTTCCCATGGCGGCGGCCTGGGTTCGATCCCAGGTCTAGTCAAGTGAGATTTGTGGTGGACAAAGTGGTGCTGGGGCAGATTTTCTCCAAGTACTTCAGTTTCCCCTGCCACTCTTCATTCCACCAATTGCTCCACTATCACCACCTATCATCTGGGACTGGTACAATAGGCTAGAAGTGGCCGCAGTACAAGGGACTTAGTCCCACAACACTAGCATTATAAAAGAAAAGGCTTTGACGTAATAAATCATAAATTACTGCTTGCCAAACTGGAGCTGTATGGACTTAGAGGGAAAATACACTCATGGATGAATTCATATCTTACTGGTAGAACTCAATTTGTGGAAGTACAGCATTTAGATGAAAAGACTGCAAATATAAAGCTGTTTGCTTCATCTTGTAAACAAATAAAATATGGCATACCTCAGGGTTCTATTTTTGGACCCTTTCTGTTCTTGTTGTTTACAAACGATTTGCCCCAAGCTGTTGAAGAAGCTAAGGTGGTGTTATTTGCGGATGACACAAATATAGCACTGAGAAAAACCTTCCATTTTTAAAAGAAAAATCAGTAAAAGTCACGAAACAATTAGGAAACTGGTTCCTAACAAATAATCTTATAATAAATACTGAAAAGACTAAAGCAATACTATTTTAGGGAAGAGGATCTAGTTTAACACATGAACCCATTCTGTGTCTAAAAAATAAAGAAATAACTTATCAAATTTAAATGTTTTTGGTATTTATATCACCGATAACTTAAGATGGGCCATTCATATACAGTACATTTGTCATAAATTAAGCAACGCTCTTTATTTGATTAAATCCATAAGAGACTCATAACAAGATTTACACAACTCATTATTCCAACATTCACAAGTATAACACTAAGGAAAACCGGATCTGTATGTACAATCATGCAACCCTGTTCGTTGCAAATTTTTGTGTAATTAACATGGGAATTAAAATGCATAACAGCTTGCTCATGAATTAAAAGGAATGGAAAATTTTAAAGTTCTTAAAAATAAATTAAAAAGTTATTTATTACAGAACTGTTTTTATTCTCTGCATGAGTTTTTTAGTAACAATAATGGATGGTAGTTTGGTGGCTCGGGTTGGTTCTGATGTGGTGTGGATGTATGTAGATGGTGTAAGTGTATGTGTCACTTTATATTGGACTGTTGGGGGGTTGTCATCCTCGGTTGCTAGTTTCAGCATGGGGACATTGAGCCTAAGATAATTGTATTGTTCTTGGTCTTGTGTATCATTTTGTACAGTTTTAGCAGTTGTTAACTTGCAATGTTTTAGATGGTTTAAACTGACTTGTCCAATTGTACTTGAGCAACAGTTTATGGATGTAGATAAATTATGAACTATGAATTATGAAATACTGAGATTACTTCTGGGATGCAATGCCATGGGGTCTGGAAGTACCAATGGATCAAAAAGTGTATCCTCCAGACCGCACAGCATCACATCCTACAAGATAACAATTTTAATTCAAGCTGGAAGGTCGCGGGTTCAAGTCCAGATGAGTTCATTGGATTTCTTTCAATTGACCTAATCCTTCCAGCCACACTATGGCCCTGGGGTTCACTCAGAATCTTAATAGAAATGAGTACCAGGAATTAACTAAATAATTTTCCTGGGGAGTAAAGCGCAGCCAGTGAATAAGGCTGACAACCTTACCATCATCTTTGAGCCGAGTGTCTAGATAATGTGGGACCCTCAATGTCTCACAACCCTATGGGCCTTCACGGCTTGGTACGGGGACAGCTTTACTTTACTTTTTACAATAAAAGGTATCTTCAAGGTCAAAATAAAGTACAGAAAAATAAAGCCAGCCTTCTGCCAGAGCTCCATATAAAGAGGACACAACTCCTTGCATTCTCAGTTATCTGGACATTATGAGGATAGTATGCAAAAATAATAATGTCAAAAGGGCAGATAACAAACTGAAAACACGTGAACACAGGTGCTTCTGAACCTAAGCACCTCAAAAATAACCACCATACACAATGATCTACCAGAAACTTGTATTTGGGAGGTGCTCAGTTCGAATCTTGATTGGGACAACACCTATTGTGCCCGAGATATTCTGTGGTTTTACACAGTCCCTCCAGGCAAATGCTGGGGATGTACCTTAATTATGCCATGGCCAGTCCCTTCCAAATCTTTTTCAATCCATCCTATCATCTGATGCTACATTCTTAATACTGTCATCAAATAACTTGTGGAAAAGGAATAACAAAATTCAAGCACAGCGGCTATTATTTTGAGACATTTCCAAGCATTTCAGCTCTATGCAGGAAAATCAGTACCTACAATAACCAAGCCTGACTATTCTCTCTTGAATGATTCTGAACCCAGCTTCTATTTTTCGATTACTCGTATGGAACTGCCCAAGAATCTGTATCTCCATCCCTTATTCTTACGTTCAAACAAATGCATACATCAGAACAATGTGTCACAACTAAAGGGGGGCTTAGCAAGCCATACCATGCCGCATTGCTGCCATGTGGTGAAGTGGAGGGCGAATGTTGCTCTTGGATTGCCAACTTCCTGGGTCTCGATGGGATCTCGCATCCAACATTTCTCCCATGCCCTGTGTGTGCTATGAGCAAGCAGAAGTCACCTGACACGGCCCATCACAATCAACACTACAAACAAACAAACAACACCAACATGCTGCTGGTGGTCACAGCAGAAACATTTGTAGCATGCCACGGGGATAAGCTCTGCCGTGAGGCAGAGTATTACACGGAAAAATAGTGGTCCAGGATAAGAGATGGGTGGTGCATGTTAACATCATGAAACAGTCCATGAGCAGGGACCTACATTTCTCTTCCATTTAAAACTGTGCCTGATGACAGCACAAAATATCCTTCACATGAACATTTCATCAAGACAGGCAACAAAGTTTGGTGAACTTCTATGTAAAGGTGGAGACATTCATGGATAATAGACAACTTAATTCTTTGGGAAACTTGTTATGATGTAACATATGTATTATAACTAGCAGCAAATGCCAAATGGACAAAGTTCCAGAAATGCGTACGCTGTACTATAATTCAAGGAGGCTCACAGAACATTTTAGTGTGTACCAAGTTTAACTGGAAACTACAGTGTGACAGAAGGGGAGTTTCTGCTGTGTCAACATCAGATAACACAACTAAACACATATATGTCACATGCAGGGTACTCACCCAGTTCAGTCTCAACAACATCAAGGTCTAGTAATGAGTACTGTTCTTGCTTTTCTCATCTAAATTATATGCCTGTCCATACGTCTATTACTAGGCATAAGGCAGTTTTGTCTGGTGTAGAAGAATGAGGAATCAAAGAATGTTACAACTGTGGTTTTCTCTATGATAAGAATCTGATATCTGCCAGGAAAATGAAAAGTTTCTCACAAAATACACCAGCACCAAGTAACATCACAATAATGAGCAGCTCAATTCTGTATGTTGTAAAATGCACCACATCTTGCTCACAAGACAAATGCTGGCATGATGTAAAAGAAACCAGAACACTGCATTTTGTTTGGTTCCAATGAGAAACTTTCAGCTTTCAGGCCACGTATCAAAAGTAGTACCAGAGAAGTTTTTACATTTCCACTGTCAGTTAGTTATTTAAGACAAATTAATTTATCGATTCATATTTCTTTGTAGCACAAGATCACATTTTTTAAAGGTGTTAAGACGAATGTCACAGGAACATAATGGCCTGACACTGCTTTGAAGAGACATAAGAAAACCACAGGACAGTCACCTACACAATATACTGATGATATTTCAACAAGAGAACATTTTTTTTAGTTAACCTGGATTTCAAAGGAATCAAAGTTGTACTAAGAAATCTACAAAGGAAACGCGGTATTTGACCACTTTATCCAGTTTCTGTTTAGAAATAAAGGGAATGGCAAATGCTACTCAAATACTATTGTCCTTTCTGTGCACGATTCAGCTTTATGCCATGCTTAATGCAAACGTGAATCAATACGGAAGGAGTAACACAAAGTCAGAGATATACCATATGAACACCAAAAATGTAATACAAGTGAGGATTAAACTGATCTCCTTTTCATCACATACAATTTGTCCACAACATACAATGTAATTATATCAGCCTCCCTTTTTGTGTTTTTCAAAATACAGACATGATGCTGTATCAACTTCCACACACATATATAATAAAGACACAAAAGTAAAGTTATCCCTGTGCTTAAACACCAGGCCATGTACAGCCCTAGGGAAACGCATTCATAGCCATAGAACTAAATGGAGGTGTGAGATATAAATCATGCCACCATGTGAAAAGGTTCCTTGTACCCTTGGATATGAAGGTGGATGGGCCCCAGAGCTGGTCTGGATCCAGTGACAGAAACTAAAATTTCTGCCCCTACAGGCAATCCAATCCATATCTGTCACTTGATTGAGCCATCCCAGCTTCAATACTTTTAAAATGCCACTGGCAATATTGCAACTATAAACTTGTTCAATTATCAGTCCAGACACTCTCAGGCAATACTGTTCCTCTTAGTAAACATTTGCTAAGCGAGCTCAGAGGAGTTGGAGGAATAGAGTAAGTCTTTGTGCAATATTTCAGCATAATGTAAAATTCTGGAATTCAAATTTATAAGTAAGTACCTACACTACTATTACCTATTTAAAGCACACTTATAAAATCTTGTGACATGAAAAAATATATATCTACAGCTATCACTAAAGCCAAGCAGTTAGTGGGTTAACGGTTTTCCCCCATGCTGCGTTCATGCGACTTCTGGATCATAAACTCATATTACGATACTTCAAGTCTAGTGCTATAAATAAATCAGTGTAAATCTTAACCTCTAGATACAACTCAAAGTACTACAAGTCTCCAGAGCTTAACAGCTAATATTGTGCTTGTACTCCAATTATAAAACAAATACGATCAAGACCAGCAAACTCAGCATATTAAATAACCGTTCACATTTTGCAACAGAAGTAATAAACCAAATAAATAATATGCATTTCTTGCGATGCTTACGACTTTGTAATACAACTGCACAAATCCAACAATAAACTACAAATACATTTGCTATTCAATATTTACATCTCAGTAACAACATATAATAACTGGTGCATTTAATGGCAGTACTAAGCATACAATCTGATAGTCTTACCAATTTTCAGGCTTGACATATTCCCTGGCGAGTCATAGATACGATAGATACAGACGTTCTTCTTCCGAGCTACCTCTCCCTCCCTCAGCAGGGATCATGGACTACGGACCCTACGGACTTTGAACGCTTCTGAAATTTACAAGACTTACGACTTGAATACTACATGAAATATTCGTAGGAGGTTTGTAGAAAGCGCTTGAAGTGACAGCTTATAAGAACTAAATTTGTGAATATTAAATATTACTTCTTCCAACTGACATAGCATAATACAAAATATAACTAGCAAAATTACGTGCGTACTCTGTTCTTAATTATTACCACAGATAAACAATCATGTAATAATCACATCACAACAACCACTGATATCACGGAGTGAAAATAAAATAAGCGTAACAGTAACTTTGTCGGTGATATTCCGTGATCACAGATTTATTTTCGCGAATTTGCAGGGACTCCCGACATTGCATCTATAAACTAATGGAAATCGGTTCCTTTCATTATGGATAAGTTAAGAGAGCGATTTCCCAGCAATTGAATTCAATAGTGTACTCCGTGTACTCTGTTACATGGTCCGCATTTCAGTGAGTAATATTGATGGCAAAGGACCATAAACAGTACGCATACATAAGACCCTCCGCAAATTAGACAAGAAACGAAACAACCGTCATAATGTAGTATCACAATGCAATTAACAAACGCAGGGACGTTTCAGGGAACGCGTATCAACGTCTTGGTTGTGATGGTTATCTCCGGCCACGACGGTATACATTGATACCCATGATACCTAAAAGCAGAAACCGGATAATATAGTAACGGATGTATGTGCACCATTGAAAATCATTCAAGTCTCGTGAAACGCATCATTCTTAATTCTATCGCCGCATTTGTTCACATGTGTATGTCCCCTTTTAGATTGCGAAAGAGTGTTTAGACCACGTGTGCTTCTTCTTTATGGGATTTAAGCCGCTTACACGTGTTCCATTTACAGAGAGTAAAGACAAATTCATTCATGGACTCCCTAAATCCCTCTTTCTTCGAGGGCCGGAATACTTATTTCGGTATTCAATAGTGATTCTGTGAACATGATTTCTCCACTCCTGGTATGTTATAATGCCATTTTGTCATCTAATTACCTAAAATCAATTCATTGTATCCTCACTTCCTTGTCAATGTCTTAGCTTTACTCCCTTTAACCTACATTTAGGTCCCATTTGTGCTACTTCAGTACTCGTTTTTGTCCTTGGCTATATAGGTCTAACATTTATACAGACACATTGAGCTGGTTGAGACATACGTGGCCACACAATGAAGTTCGTGAACTCATCACGGTAAAAGTGCTACATACCTCATTACTGAATATCAATGTGGTCGTCTTAAAAGTACTCCCTTGGGAACCGGGAAGCTATGCACCGATGCCAGCGCCTAGTCCACCCTTCAAAACAATTTTGGAACTGGTTCTATTGAATGACCTTCAGAGCTGTCGTCGTATTACTCCATGTCATCAAAATGCCTTCCTTTCAATATTTCCTTTATCTTCGTGAACAGAGAAAAATCACTGGGGACTAGATCCCGTGAATAGGGACGGTGTTCCAGCACAGTTATTTATTTACTGGCTAAAAACTTCCTCACGGACAGTGCCGTGTAAAGGGGTGCATTATCGTGATGCAAGATCCACGAGTTTTGGGCAAAAATTTCGGGTCGTTTCCGTCTAACTTTTCACGCAGAACAACAACACAACTGTGAAACGCTCATATGCCAACGTCATCAGACCATATTGAGGTTTCTGTCCACTTCTGCCACGGCAAACACACGGTGGCGAGATCGCGAACTTTATTAACAGGCCTCTTAACGAACTCACAACTCGATCGTATTCCTTTTCTATTATTACATCTCTTCGATGCCCCATTAAATTAATTATATTCTTTTCTATATTCCTATTTATCCCCATGCTACAAATCCATTGCCCAAAGGATTTAAAAATTTTGATATGTTCCAAATTTATTCTTCTTCATGTCTTTGCGCGTACTATGTACTTACCTAATTTACATAACTTCCGATTTATTGTCGGATATTTTTTATTCCATCATTTCAAAATGCCACTCAAACTGAGACTTCTGTCTGCAACTGTTACTTTTTCCTGTAAGCCTTGGTTTTAGGCATACACAGCACCGCACAATGTAAAATTTACACATACCATTCTACCTCCAAGTTTTATCGTTTTCCACGATATTATTAATTGGTTTGAATACTGTCTCATGTATTAGTGACTTGTTTACGGGGTTTGGTTTGGCAAACGGATTTATTGGATTCTCACAAGTCGTACGTACTAGTACAGTTAACTACAATGCAGTTTCCTCAACTTGTGCTGCTCCACTTCAGGTTGAAAACAATTCTCGAAAATTGCGGTTGCGTTGCGGTTGTCAGTTTACTTCGTGTGCCCTTGCCCTAACACGTAAAATGTCTTCAACTTCTGCTTGCTTAGTCATTGCCTGGTAACACTTTAGCTATTTAGCTATTGAACTGCCTTTAACAGTGTCTGTCGAATGAATCTACAAGAGTCTATAGTCTCCCGAATTTTGGATCTCGGTCTCTACCTCTCGAGTAGAGGGCACTGCCACATTAAAATTCAATTATGAATTCCATTTGGGGGTGGGGGTTTAACTATCAGTATATATTAGCTAAATTTGTCATCACCCCTATTATCTTATACTACTGTTTAATTTATAATTACCATATACGTGCGACTCCATGACAAAGAGAACAAAAATATCGCGAAATTTATCGTAATTTTGCAGATACCATTTCTTTATGAGATATTTCTGAAAACTAAAAAAGGACGCTACTTAGTGACAAATCTATGCTCTTTATTCTTCTCTGCTGAATACTTGGGGGTGATCAACAAAATTAGTTTTAAACCGCACAAATTTAAGGCCGGGCGCACACCAAGGAAACTGGCAACAGCAATGCAACCACGATTTCCGAGAAGTGTAATCAGCCAGAGTTGAACACATATTAATGAATGGAGCAGCTCAAATTGAGGAAACGGCAACGAAACTCGCGGCAGACTGAGAAACTCAATTTCCAGGCTACGGAGCATGCCAGTCTTCGCACGATTGTGTTGCCGCTTGGATTCCTAGAAATCAGCTGTTCTATTACGTGCTTCCGTGATTCATTTGTTTCCGAAGATGGCGCGAAGAGTTGACAAACCTGCTAATTTGTTCTTGTGCAGTTAATTGAGCAAGAGCTTGGCATATATGACAAACACCGTCCAGACGGTCCAGACTATGCCAGGCGGGACAAAGTAGATTTGGCTAGGGAAAAAAAAAATTCACGAGATGAAGGAATCTGGTATATATATATAATAGGATCAAAATGCAGAATATGTCTGCTAAAACAATGCAAACAGCTACTACAATATGACCCGTGCTTTGTGATAAGTCAGCAGTTGGGTTAGTCCCCATCCTTTACAATCATCAGCCGAATTAAATTAATATAACTGTACTGCGACGGAGTTGCTGCTGCTGGGGTTAAAGAGTAATCAGCCAGCTGATTTTGCAGGTGCTGTGCCCTCTACAATCACAGCCTTCCATCATCATCATTTTGATTATAATAAACAATGTAAAGAAAATATGTCTAGCACTGGTATTATATTTGCTTAGAGATCTGCAGAATTTGTATATCAATAAAAAGATAAACTTTCCTTACCTCAGAGTAAGCAATATTTTTTCTTCAACTGGTACACTCTCTCTCTCATGAAGCTGAGCCCTTCTTGAGAAGCCGCCAATTTTGCAGCTACTCAAGAGCTTCCCAGCATTTTATGGAACCCAAAGGTTTATTACCGTGTTCACAAGAACTCTCCACCGGTCCCTACCCTGAGCAAGATCAATCCAATCCACCCCATCGTATTTCTCTAAGATCCATTTTAATAGAGTCAGCCCACCTAAATATTTGTATGACAATTTTCCTATCCAGAATGATCTAAAACAAGGAGATGCTCTATCACCACTACTTTTCAACTTTGCTTTAGAATATGTCATTAGGAAATTGCAAGAAAACCAGGTGGGACTGAAATTGAATGGGACACATCAACGGTTGCTCTATGCTGGTTATATGATTCTACTAGGTGATAATATAGATACCATAAAGAGAAACATAAAAATGTCTATTGACGCAAGTAAGGAGGCTGGTCTAAAAGTAAACACAGAGAAAACTAAGTATATTTCGTCACCAAAATACGTGTGTAGAGCAAAATCATGACATGAAGATAGGTAACAGATGTTTAAAAATGTGGCAGAGTTCAGATATTTTGGAACGACGATAGCAAACCAAAACATGATCGAGGAGGAAATTTAGAGGAGAGTGAACTTGGGTAATTCAGTCCAGAACCTTTTGTCTTCTTGTCTGCTGTCCAAAAATAAAAATTGGAACATACAAAATTATAATTTTGCCTATGGTTCTGCTGACACAGCTGTACGAAAATTTGTGTCTTATCTTCGAATTTGAGGTCCTACAAGATCCACTAATGAAGAAAAACTTTCAATGCTCATTCTGTAAAATGATTTGGACAGCTCTGTTGTCGTGGCCCAAGATGTTGGCGGGTCGACTGAATTATGTTGGCCGAGAGCGTAATAATTCAGTGTTGGTGATGGTCAGTTGGCTGCTGGAGCGGGTATTCCAACCACAAAGAGCAAATACTCACTACAGATAATAGAGGATTTATTGATTCTTAGTGTATATTACATACAAGCGCTGGTGGACGTAAGCCTGGCCAGCCTTCCCATAGCCCCAACCCAGACAAAATGCACCCTTCAACTTCCCTCTTCTTCTTAAAACCTATCTAAAAACTAAACTTGCAGACCAGTGTCCCAAGACATGAACCCTCACGCAGATCAGATTACACCAGCTGCTGTTGAAGGATAGGTCCCAGACGAAAACACTCCAGGACTCCACTAATTTATGGAATGGCAGGGGTAGATTAACATTTTTTCTCTGAGGAAGCAGGTCAACTTCTTGACGTGCTGTAAATTTAGTAGAGGGCATGATCCAAGACATCAGACTCAAGTTCCTAAACTTTAAAAAGGGTTGCGAACCCCGCAACACTGTATCCTGATTAAGTTCTTTCGAAACAATATAAACACCTGAGTTTAAATTGTCACTAAAGAACGGATGCACCCAGTGTCTTCTTTTCTCCTGTCTTCTCTTCTTACGCCGTCTCAGCCACCACCATATCAATACAGGAACAATATCACTATCTGACATTGCAGAATGGAAGTGCAGGAAATTGGTGGGCAAAGACGCCCACTTGAGATGATGTGAGCAACTAATCGAACGCAAGTTTCCTCAGCGTGCGCCTGCTAAGAAGGAAATCAGTTGCCTGCTTGAAATCAGCGATTATTCTCGGAAATCGCTGTTGCGCTGCAGTTGTCAGTTTCCTTGGTGTGCGCTCGGCCTAAGGGTGTACAAATTTCCTACGCCAATTTTCTGCATTAAAGTGCAGTAGAACACATTAAACGCACACGTTTCTCTCGGCTACTCTTGGACGCTGCTGAAGTTAAGCGATATATGACCATATATGACGATCTAGACCAAGGGTATCCAAACTACGGCCCGCGAAAGAATTGTGCAGAAATGCGCCAATTGAACTAATTTTCCAATGAGTACTGGCAAATGTGGTTCCGAGCTTATTGACCTGACATATTATACTGAAGTTCGATGGCTTGGCTGTGGAAAGGTTCGTTCGCGCTTCTTTCAGCTCAGGAATGAAATTGATATATTTCTTACCGAAAAAAACCATCACGAAACACTTTTATCAGATACCGAGTGGCTTTGGAAATTAGCACTCTTTGGTGATCTGGTGAACCATATGAACAATTTGAATTTAAAGTTGCAGGGTGAAAATAACTTAGTCTGTGATTTATTTGCACTTATCAAGGCATTCAGAGCAAAGCTGATACTTCTGGAAAGCCAAGTGAAAAATTGTAACTTTGTTCATATGCTATACTGTGCAGAGTTGCATAAAAAGGGTGAAGCAGAATTTCCTTCCTCGTTTGCAAATTTAGTCATTTCAGATTTGAAAGAACAATTTCGGAAGCGATTTGCTGATTTGGATTCCAGTGCTCAGGAAATTAGATTGTTTCAAAATCCGTTTGACTGTGATGCTGCAGATGTCCCAAGTCAAATTCAAATGGAAATTATTGAACTTCAGGAAAATTATCATATTAAAGACAAATACAAGGAACGAATTTTGATCGAATTTTATAAACGTCTGAACTCTGAGCAATTTCCAAATTTAAAGAAATTTGCTTGTAAATTTATCTCCATTTTTGGGACGACATATCTATGTGAAGAAACTTTTTCCCAGATGAAGTAAATCAAGTCAAAATACAGGGTAAATTTATCCGATGAACATTTAAAGTCGCTACTTGTGATTAGCGTTTTAAAATCTGAACCAAAATTTAATCAGATTTTAAGAATGCAAAAAGAGTTCCATCATTCACATTAATTGTTTTATTATAATTTGTGATGAAAATATGAGCATTTGCTGCTACTGTCTGTTGTCATTAATATACGATAATTTATCTCACGTACTTTGTATTTAGTTTATGAAATTCTGTGCTTCCAATAAAACTCATATACCTAGAGTTATTAATTTCTCATTTTATCCGGCCAGTTGAAAGTGCTGAATTACCTAATGTGGCCCGCGGTCCGAAAAGTTTTGAGACCCCTGATTTAGGCCATACCTTCAATACGTTCTAGACATCTTCGATGAAGACAATGCAGACTTTACATGCCTTATCATGAAAACACTGGCCATGAAGACAATCTGTCTGTATGCTCCGTATGCACACTCATTCGTGATCTTCGTGATCTTCGCGATGTTCGCAATCACTCACGTGAGCTATTGCAGCGCTATTGTGATAGCGGTACTTGTTGGAACTATAACGCCATTGATTTTATGGTGGTTGATTGGTTTGAGAAGCAGTTGATGTTTAAGTTTAATAGTTAAAATGACGGTTATAACGAAACCCATTACTGATAAGAAGGCAGATAAATTAGATGAGCCTCTTGTGGAAAATGAAGAAATTGAAAGTCTGGTAAGTGTACAATTGGAGAGAATAAGTAGAATTCTTAGGAAACACCCATCTTTGTAGTCAGCTCACAGAAGACGAAAATGGCAGTGTTCCGTTCCGTCATTTGTTTACTCCTTCCGTAAAAAGACGGGATCGGAAAGAATACACAATGGCTATGTTCTGATTTAATTGCAAAATATGTGGATATGGCCACATCTGGTGTTGCATCTAGTTCGTCGCATGGGAGCAAGTGGAAGTAAGATAAGGAGTCCAGCATTTATTAGCCAGATGAGTTGTACTGTAATATTGAGGTTTATGAGTCACAGTAGGGCGAAATTAAGTTTGTTATATTTTGTAACCGCTCAGGTAATTGAATATTTTCTTTCAGGCCAGGATAGTATTTTTGACCATTTTTCCATATTCTTGTAGTCTTTGAATATTTTTTATGTTATTTCTTCTGAGTTTGTTATAATACAGATGTTATGAATGCTGATAATCGCATTGATAATGGAATGTCTGAAGTAGAACTTATTCACCAGTATTCTTCCGTACTATCAAGAGGCACATAACTAAGTAGCTTCTTTAAGGTGTAGTTCCACTATTGCAACAAAACCACGAAAGTATCGCACACACAGTATTTAAGAAGGTAAAGGATAAGAATACCTGGAACAGGTCAAGAATACATACCACTGGGCTATGGTTTGCACTGTGACCACATCATGCTCATTGTTAATGCATAAAGATGTAAGCAGCCTTGATTTCTGTTTTCAGTAATTTCCGTGTATACAGGTGTATGGATTCTTTTTAACTTCATGCTTTGTAAACATTTTCTCAAAAATATAATTCTTTTATCAGTTAAATATTCTGTTGCCAAGTATGTTAATTTCTTCAGACACTTCTTGGTCTATGTAGAGATGCAGCAGTTCAATTTTCTAAAGAAAGTGGCTCGTGCAAGTATAGCAGCCAGGAGGACTTAAAACCTGAGGATTCAGCATTGCTGGTGCTAAAGCCAAACACTGCTAGTTTGATATAATGTGCAATGGCAAAACATACATTTTAATGTTTATTCTTATGCTGTGACAGATACATGCTTTATCATTGAAAGGGCTGTGACAACAATATGTAATCACTGAACCCACTCATAGGAGATGGTGACAGTAGATCAAGGCACTTCCCATACGAGATGTTATTGGAAAGTTCCTGGACTAGGTCAAAAAGAAATGCTGGTTTAACTTACTCAATTTTGGCTGCCATCTCCTTCAAAATAGTCTCCTTGGGAACGTATACAGCGATCCCATCATTTTCTTCCACGCTTCAAAACCACCATGGAAGTCAGTTTCATGCTCATTTTGGTAAACTAAGCGAAATCACAGGGGTCTAAGCCCAGCAAGTAGGAAGGATGGGGAATGATAAGCACGTTGTTGTTAGTCACAGACTCTGTGGTTGCGAGGGACGTGGGCGGGTGCATTGTCATGGTGAAGGAGCAGTGTGGCACACGTTCAGATTTTCTGTTGAGATCTCCTGGCAACTGATCCCAACAGTGTCTGAGAGCTCATAGATTGTTCTACAGTGGTTTTTGTGGGTGAGTTTTCAAAATTTTTCAACCTTTTCTGTCATTTTGCTGGTGCTTGGTAGCCCTGAACATTCACCCTCTTCAGCCTTGAAATGTGAATGCCATTCAGAAACCACTGTCCAGCTTAAAGAATGTTCTCCGATAGCCTCATGAAGCATTTCAAGGGCTTCTGTAGCAGATTTATCGAGCTTCATGCAAAACTTGATGCAGATATGTTGCTAAATTTTGCCATCTGTCACAGACAAAAAAAATGCAGTGTTGAAAAAGCATTCGTGTAAAAACAGTGTGTGTTCACATCGCAGTATCACGTGGCAGACTGATACAATAGGCTTGCAGAAGTGTGACCTTGGCCTCCCCTCTCGTCTTCTTTCATTGAGGCAGTTACAACAGTAACAGTCTGGGAAATTTGTACACTTTTTGTTCTTTTCTTAATAATAATGTTGTCCTTCCAGTTCTATCACGACATTTCAAGTAACTATATTGTAAGAGGTCATCCTATTAAAATTGTGTATCCCCAGCATGATATACATATTGATCATAAGTACCACACCATAATTCTTAACAAGTGTAAATCTTATACAGAGTCTTCAGGTGAGACATAAACATGCTACTTGCAATAACATGACAGTGGTTTACTGTGTGGCTTTAAAGGAAACAGCACTGGGTTTTTGTCTCCATCCAGCACTGACTACCTCATCATCCTCTACTTAACGGAACTTCACAGCCGAGTACTATAGAAAAGCTGCGTGAATTTGTCATATTTTGTAGGAACTGTTGGAAATGACCTTCTTTTGCCTTCGTATGTACACCGCAACTCATTTTTTTATCTATATAACCACTACAGTGTTTGTCCTTAGATGTGGAAGTTATACACATTACTGTATTTTGAATAGCTTTTCTGGTGCAAAGGGATGTCTTGCTGGAAATACCCATTCAAGTGGTTCTAGATGTATATGCGTCCATTTGCTGCATTTTTGCATATCCATGGTTTTATACAGGTGTGGCAGTGTGCGTCTCTGTCCTCTTTCAAGCCACTGTAAAGGCAGCTGTGAATGCCTACCAAGTTACCTGTGCAGCATCCCAAATAAGTCAACATTTCCTGCTTTTCCACCAAGCTCAATATTCATTTGGTGCCCTCATTACTGTCTTTCTATTTCCACTTTTAGTGATAATATTTTTATGTGTAAATCCCCTTTTGAAAATATGGCTGGAAAGAGAGAAATGAATCTGAGTGAAAATAGAAATGTATATAAAGATCAGGTTAAGAAGCGTCGGAAAATCCAATTCTTTGGAAGTGAGTTTAGAATTTCTAAATTGGTTCAGTATAGGGGAGCATAACACTGATATGCAAGGGGCCAGGAGACTGCATGATTCTACAGTGAGATTTATCTGTGATAGTGCAAATATAATTCATAAGAATGCTCAGTTGAATCTGAACCTCAGTTTGTTAGAGTTACAAAATCTTGGCCTGACAAAGTTAAGAAATTGGGAAAGGATGCTTGCCACATGGGCTGAGCATCAACTAGCAAAATATGCCTTTATCTGGAATGGTTATTGAAGAGAAGTTGATGAACTTTATGAAGATCTGAATAAAGATGCAAAGGATCAGATGTCTTTTGCTACAAGTTGGGGGTGGTTTGAATGCTCTAAATGTCACCAAGAATTCCACATTCTCAAGATAACTGACAGGACTCCAGCTGCAGATTGTGCTATTGCTAAAGAATTCCCTGTTCTCTTCAGAGTAGTGATTGCCTAATTAGGTTTCACCTCGAAGAAAGTGTTTAACTCTGATGAAAGAAGCCTATTATGGAAGCATATGCCCAGCTGCACTTTCATTCCCATCAAAGTGGAGACAGCAGACGGGTTGTCTGCATGGTGCTGTTGGAAGGAAACATCTATGGGACTACAGATTGAGACCTTGCATGGTGTATTATTCTAAATTCACAGGCAGTGAAGGGATACATAAAAACAAGATTGACCATTCATTGTTCAGAGGTCAAATAGGAGCGGGGATAGCTTGGTTGGTGTAATGACAGGCTGCATACTGGTTGGTTTGGGTGTGATTCTTGACAATGGCAAGAGGTTTCTCTTTTCTCCACAGTGTCAAGATCAGTTCTATGGCCCACCACGCCCCCTACCTGATATTGGGCCTCTTTCCTCATGTGTAACAGGCCATTATGAATGACAACTTTTAAATGGGCATAAAATGAGCTATGTGTCTCAATTAGGGCAGAAAGTCATGTCACCTTTTCAAAGACAACATATGCCAAGTAAAATGAGTGTTTTGACATTTGGATATCTGCTCTCCAAAATCCAGTGGCCATAAAGCAGTAAAACTCTGGGGAGATACTTATCTCTGTTGGGAATTCAGTCTATCACAAAAAATCATTGAATTCTGAAGTTGTAAGATTGTGACCTGTGTTGTTTTGACATGAAAGGACGCAGATGTAGTTAGTGATTGGGGCCAACTCACCCTTTCATCTGAGGATAGACGGAAATAAAGTTTCTGAAATCATGGATTGTTTACAATATTAGTATTGGACAAAATCCCAAAACTCAGAAATCTCAAAATAAACTTTGTATTATAATAAGAATTAACTATTAATAATGGCTATATTAGAGACTGAATTTTAAGGTTAAATAGAAGAAGAATAAGAATGAGAATAAAATGTCTTAAATCAAATGGATTAAAAAGAAAAATAGGTATTTTGTAAGTATGGTGATACATGTGTTATGATTACCATGCCATTCAATGATGTGAATTTTAAAATAGTGTTGAAATCAGTTATCAGCATGAATATTGCTGCAGTGACATTGCACATTCTCCTCACACAGCTGAGCTTTACTGTGTAACCATGGAAGTGAAATCAGTTGAAATTTTATAGGCCATTGTTGGTTGCTGATCATATAGCTAGGTCATGGCTGTTTTTTTTTCATTAATTTATTCACATTCCGTAAAAGCCTTACAAGGTTGAAATAACCAATAGATATAGGAATTGTCCAGAAATATAAACTCATCTTGCTTAGAAATCAAGCAGTTGTTAAAATAACAAGTTTGTATATAGTATACAAGATTTAAGTCACATCTAAAAATTTATCTTGAAAATAATAAGTAAGACATTGACAATTTTAAGATAAAAAATTCAGTCCAAATATTATTTACTAATCATGCTTATACAATATGACAGTTATTTAAAAACCAGTTTATAATATAAGACAAGTTTGAAGGTTGAATATAATTAGTCGTATTACAGTAACCAATTTACAATATAAGATAAAGGTAATTGTTTAAAATTTCAATATAATATAATTATGCAACCCCACGAATGGTATCTCCACCTTATCATGTTGGTGGGTTTTGAGAGCTCCTGAGACCCTGAGAGCTATGCCGGCAGTAGCATAGCTACTGGTAGGGCCACCCATGCCGAACAGGTCAAGGGGTAGGAGCCAGAGAGAGAGGGATACCCTGGTCCTCCAGGTTGGGGGTTGGGCGTGAGGCTAATGACCTCACGCCATAAAAACTAAATTGTTCAGAAATCCGAGGAAAGAGTAGCCGGACTGACCTATTCAAGATGACCTGGAAAATGTTTAAAGGATTTGAGAATTGGATCTTCGAATGTATTATCTCCTTACAGAGCCGGAGCATTAAAAATGCTATTTGAACAACTAGATAGCTGTAAACTAGCTATCACTGTTATACAAGAACTGAGGTGGTTGGGTGAAGGAATCGGATCATAGCTGTCAGAAGAAGAGTCACATGTTTGGAACAGGTTTTATTGTTAATAAGAAAGGGAAGCATCTCTNTATTGAGGTTTATGAGTCACAGTAGGGCGAAATTAAGTTTGTTATATTTTGTAACCGCTCAGGTAATTGAATATTTTCTTTCAGGCCAGGATAGTATTTTTGACCATTTTTCCATATTCTTGTAGTCTTTGAATATTTTTTATGTTATTTCTTCTGAGTTTGTTATAATACAGATGTTATGAATGCTGATAATCGCATTGATAATGGAATGTCTGAAGTAGAACTTATTCACCAGTATTCTTCCGTACTATCAAGAGGCACATAACTAAGTAGCTTCTTTAAGGTGTAGTTCCACTATTGCAACAAAACCACGAAAGTATCGCACACACAGTATTTAAGAAGGTAAAGGATAAGAATACCTGGAACAGGTCAAGAATACATACCACTGGGCTATGGTTTGCACTGTGACCACATCATGCTCATTGTTAATGCATAAAGATGTAAGCAGCCTTGATTTCTGTTTTCAGTAATTTCCGTGTATACAGGTGTATGGATTCTTTTTAACTTCATGCTTTGTAAACATTTTCTCAAAAATATAATTCTTTTATCAGTTAAATATTCTGTTGCCAAGTATGTTAATTTCTTCAGACACTTCTTGGTCTATGTAGAGATGCAGCAGTTCAATTTTCTAAAGAAAGTGGCTCGTGCAAGTATAGCAGCCAGGAGGACTTAAAACCTGAGGATTCAGCATTGCTGGTGCTAAAGCCAAACACTGCTAGTTTGATATAATGTGCAATGGCAAAACATACATTTTAATGTTTATTCTTATGCTGTGACAGATACATGCTTTATCATTGAAAGGGCTGTGACAACAATATGTAATCACTGAACCCACTCATAGGAGATGGTGACAGTAGATCAAGGCACTTCCCATACGAGATGTTATTGGAAAGTTCCTGGACTAGGTCAAAAAGAAATGCTGGTTTAACTTACTCAATTTTGGCTGCCATCTCCTTCAAAATAGTCTCCTTGGGAACGTATACAGCGATCCCATCATTTTCTTCCACGCTTCAAAACCACCATGGAAGTCAGTTTCATGCTCATTTTGGTAAACTAAGCGAAATCACAGGGGTCTAAGCCCAGCAAGTAGGAAGGATGGGGAATGATAAGCACGTTGTTGTTAGTCACAGACTCTGTGGTTGCGAGGGACGTGGGCGGGTGCATTGTCATGGTGAAGGAGCAGTGTGGCACACGTTCAGATTTTCTGTTGAGATCTCCTGGCAACTGATCCCAACAGTGTCTGAGAGCTCATAGATTGTTCTACAGTGGTTTTTGTGGGTGAGTTTTCAAAATTTTTCAACCTTTTCTGTCATTTTGCTGGTGCTTGGTAGCCCTGAACATTCACCCTCTTCAGCCTTGAAATGTGAATGCCATTCAGAAACCACTGTCCAGCTTAAAGAATGTTCTCCGATAGCCTCATGAAGCATTTCAAGGGCTTCTGTAGCAGATTTATCGAGCTTCACGCAAAACTTGATGCAGATATGTTGCTAAATTTTGCCATCTGTCACAGACAAAAAAAATGCAGTGTTGAAAAAGCATTCGTGTAAAAACAGCGTGTGTTCACATCGCAGTATCACGTGGCAGACTGATACAATAGGCTTGCAGAAGTGTGACCTTGGCCTCCCCTCTCGTCTTCTTTCATTGAGGCAGTTACAACAGTAACAGTCTGGGAAATTTGTACACTTTTTGTTCTTTTCTTAATAATAATGTTGTCCTTCCAGTTCTATCACGACATTTCAAGTAACTATATTGTAAGAGGTCATCCTATTAAAATTGTGTATCCCCAGCATGATATACATATTGATCATAAGTACCACACCATAATTCTTAACAAGTGTAAATCTTATACAGAGTCTTCAGGTGAGACATAAACATGCTACTTGCAATAACATGACAGTGGTTTACTGTGTGGCTTTAAAGGAAACAGCACTGGGTTTTTGTCTCCATCCAGCACTGACTACCTCATCATCCTCTACTTAACGGAACTTCACAGCCGAGTACTATAGAAAAGCTGCGTGAATTTGTCATATTTTGTAGGAACTGTTGGAAATGACCTTCTTTTGCCTTCGTATGTACACCGCAACTCATTTTTTTATCTATATAACCACTACAGTGTTTGTCCTTAGATGTGGAAGTTATACACATTACTGTATTTTGAATAGCTTTTCTGGTGCAAAGGGATGTCTTGCTGGAAATACCCATTCAAGTGGTTCTAGATGTATATGCGTCCATTTGCTGCATTTTTGCATATCCATGGTTTTATACAGGTGTGGCAGTGTGCGTCTCTGTCCTCTTTCAAGCCACTGTAAAGGCAGCTGTGAATGCCTACCAAGTTACCTGTGCAGCATCCCAAATAAGTCAACATTTCCTGCTTTTCCACCAAGCTCAATATTCATTTGGTGCCCTCATTACTGTCTTTCTATTTCCACTTTTAGTGATAATATTTTTATGTGTAAATCCCCTTTTGAAAATATGGCTGGAAAGAGAGAAATGAATCTGAGTGAAAATAGAAATGTATATAAAGATCAGGTTAAGAAGCGTCGGAAAATCCAATTCTTTGGAAGTGAGTTTAGAATTTCTAAATTGGTTCAGTATAGGGGAGCATAACACTGATATGCAAGGGGCCAGGAGACTGCATGATTCTACAGTGAGATTTATCTGTGATAGTGCAAATATAATTCATAAGAATGCTCAGTTGAATCTGAACCTCAGTTTGTTAGAGTTACAAAATCTTGGCCTGACAAAGTTAAGAAATTGGGAAAGGATGCTTGCCACATGGGCTGAGCATCAACTAGCAAAATATGCCTTTATCTGGAATGGTTATTGAAGAGAAGTTGATGAACTTTATGAAGATCTGAATAAAGATGCAAAGGATCAGATGTCTTTTGCTACAAGTTGGGGGTGGTTTGAATGCTCTAAATGTCACCAAGAATTCCACATTCTCAAGATAACTGACAGGACTCCAGCTGCAGATTGTGCTATTGCTAAAGAATTCCCTGTTCTCTTCAGAGTAGTGATTGCCTAATTAGGTTTCACCTCGAAGAAAGTGTTTAACTCTGATGAAAGAAGCCTATTATGGAAGCATATGCCCAGCTGCACTTTCATTCCCATCAAAGTGGAGACAGCAGACGGGTTGTCTGCATGGTGCTGTTGGAAGGAAACATCTATGGGACTACAGATTGAGACCTTGCATGGTGTATT
This sequence comes from Cryptotermes secundus, assembly GCF_002891405.2. Lineage (NCBI taxonomy): Eukaryota > Metazoa > Arthropoda > Insecta > Blattodea > Kalotermitidae > Cryptotermes > Cryptotermes secundus. Next base: position 54,932 of record NW_019731237.1, on the reverse strand, counting down.
ATTCTAAATTCACAGGCAGTGAAGGGATACATAAAAACAAGATTGACCATTCATTGTTCAGAGGTCAAATAGGAGCGGGGATAGCTTGGTTGGTGTAATGACAGGCTGCATACTGGTTGGTTTGGGTGTGATTCTTGACAATGGCAAGAGGTTTCTCTTTTCTCCACAGTGTCAAGATCAGTTCTATGGCCCACCACGCCCCCTACCTGATATTGGGCCTCTTTCCTCATGTGTAACAGGCCATTATGAATGACAACTTTTAAATGGGCATAAAATGAGCTATGTGTCTCAATTAGGGCAGAAAGTCATGTCACCTTTTCAAAGACAACATATGCCAAGTAAAATGAGTGTTTTGACATTTGGATATCTGCTCTCCAAAATCCAGTGGCCATAAAGCAGTAAAACTCTGGGGAGATACTTATCTCTGTTGGGAATTCAGTCTATCACAAAAAATCATTGAATTCTGAAGTTGTAAGATTGTGACCTGTGTTGTTTTGACATGAAAGGACGCAGATGTAGTTAGTGATTGGGGCCAACTCACCCTTTCATCTGAGGATAGACGGAAATAAAGTTTCTGAAATCATGGATTGTTTACAATATTAGTATTGGACAAAATCCCAAAACTCAGAAATCTCAAAATAAACTTTGTATTATAATAAGAATTAACTATTAATAATGGCTATATTAGAGACTGAATTTTAAGGTTAAATAGAAGAAGAATAAGAATGAGAATAAAATGTCTTAAATCAAATGGATTAAAAAGAAAAATAGGTATTTTGTAAGTATGGTGATACATGTGTTATGATTACCATGCCATTCAATGATGTGAATTTTAAAATAGTGTTGAAATCAGTTATCAGCATGAATATTGCTGCAGTGACATTGCACATTCTCCTCACACAGCTGAGCTTTACTGTGTAACCATGGAAGTGAAATCAGTTGAAATTTTATAGGCCATTGTTGGTTGCTGATCATATAGCTAGGTCATGGCTGTTTTTTTTTCATTAATTTATTCACATTCCGTAAAAGCCTTACAAGGTTGAAATAACCAATAGATATAGGAATTGTCCAGAAATATAAACTCATCTTGCTTAGAAATCAAGCAGTTGTTAAAATAACAAGTTTGTATATAGTATACAAGATTTAAGTCACATCTAAAAATTTATCTTGAAAATAATAAGTAAGACATTGACAATTTTAAGATAAAAAATTCAGTCCAAATATTATTTACTAATCATGCTTATACAATATGACAGTTATTTAAAAACCAGTTTATAATATAAGACAAGTTTGAAGGTTGAATATAATTAGTCGTATTACAGTAACCAATTTACAATATAAGATAAAGGTAATTGTTTAAAATTTCAATATAATATAATTATGCAACCCCACGAATGGTATCTCCACCTTATCATGTTGGTGGGTTTTGAGAGCTCCTGAGACCCTGAGAGCTATGCCGGCAGTAGCATAGCTACTGGTAGGGCCACCCATGCCGAACAGGTCAAGGGGTAGGAGCCAGAGAGAGAGGGATACCCTGGTCCTCCAGGTTGGGGGTTGGGCGTGAGGCTAATGACCTCACGCCATAAAAACTAAATTGTTCAGAAATCCGAGGAAAGAGTAGCCGGACTGACCTATTCAAGATGACCTGGAAAATGTTTAAAGGATTTGAGAATTGGATCTTCGAATGTATTATCTCCTTACAGAGCCGGAGCATTAAAAATGCTATTTGAACAACTAGATAGCTGTAAACTAGCTATCACTGTTATACAAGAACTGAGGTGGTTGGGTGAAGGAATCGGATCATAGCTGTCAGAAGAAGAGTCACATGTTTGGAACAGGTTTTATTGTTAATAAGAAAGGGAAGCATCTCTTTTTAGACTTCCAGGCAAAATCTCACAGAACATGTAGGCTACAAATTAAGGGAAAGTTTTTTAACTATAGCCTTATTTGTGCACATGCCCCAACTGAAGATAAAAGTGATGAGGAGAAAGACTCCTTTTATGATGAATTGGATGAAATATATGGCGAATGTCCAAAAAGCGATTGTAAAATAATCATAGGGGACATGAATGCTAAAGTGGGGAATGAGGATGTATATAGCTCGGCTATTGGAAAACATAGCCTACATAACAAGTCAAACGATAATGGGATGAGAGTAATAAATTTTGCTTCCTCAAGAAACATGGTAATAGGTAGTACAATGTTTAATCATAAGGATATACATAAATGAACCTGGAAATTCCCTGATGGAAATGTGTTTAATCAAATTGATCACATCCTAATAGATGTAAGACATTGTTCAGATTTGATGGATGTCAGGAGCTACAGGGGGACCAACATTGACTCTGATCATTACTTAATAATATCAAAAAGATTAGAAGTCGAATATCTAATGCAAGGAAGATACATGGATCCCAGGCTAAGAAACTGAACTGTGGAAAATTGGTGGAACAAGGAGTTTGATGGAGAGTGTGAGCAAGTGACAAAAAAAAACAGGCATGTAAGAGAATGCAGCAAAGGAACCATGCTCGAGGGGCCATGGAAGAATACCATGAAGCGAGAGGAAAAGAAAAAAATATTGCATAAAAAGAAGAAAAGGGAATATGATAAACAAGAACTGATTGAACTGGAGCATTTAAGAAGTACAAACAAAATTAGAGTGTTTTATCAAAAACTAAACAAGAGTCGAAAGGACTTTCAACCTAGAACAACCTTATGTAGAGATAAAGAAGGCACAATATTGAGTAGTGATGAAGCAATATTGGAAAGATGGGCACAATATTTTGAGGAATTATTAAATAGTAATGCTCTGAACAAGTGGAAGGTATGACCACAGACCGGAATCAAGGAAATTTTGAGGCTGAAGAGTCAGCGCCGACCATAAAAGAAGTAGAACAAGCTACCAAAAAATTGAAAAATAATAAAGCTCCAGGAATGGATCTCATCACAGCAGAATTAGTGAAATTTGCAGGCCCAGAATATGCCAAGCACTTACATCAGCTAATAGTTAAGATATGGATAACTGAAATAATCCCAGAGAAATGGAACATAAGTACTGTATGCCCTTTCCATAAGAAAGGTGATGTCATGGTGTGCTCTAATTATAGAGGAATTAGTCTGTTGTCCATAGCATATAAAATATTTTCCAACATTCTATTTAACAGACTCTCTCCCTTTGTGGAAGGCATAATTGGGGATTACCAATGTGGGTTTCTTCAAGGAAGATCAACTAACGATCAGATTTTCACTATTCGCCAGGTCTTTGAAAAGTGTAATGAATTCAAAATTGAAACACATCATCTTTTCATTGACTTCCGATCAGCCTATGACTCCATAGATAGAGATAGTCTTTTTCTGGCAATGGAAGAGATGCACATTTCACGGAAGTTAATCGCCTCTGTCAGAGTCACTATGAGAAAGACCCAATGCCAAATTAAGATTCAGAATATGTTGTCCAGCCCTATAATAACTAGAAATGGAGTTCGACAAGGAGATTCCCTAGCCTGCCTTTTGTTCAATATAGCATTAGAGAAGGTAGTTAGAGATGCAGGCATCAACACAAGGGGAACTGTATTCTACAATTCAGTTCAAATTTTGGCATTTGCAGATGATGTTGATATAGTTGGTAGAACACAAAAATCTATGAAAGAAGCTTTTCTTAATTTGGAAAGAGCAGCAAAAAAAATGAATCTACAAATTAACCAAAATAAAACAAAGTACATGCCGGTAACCAAGGAAGGCTGTGCTAATGGACCTACTTATATTGAAATTGGCTCATATATATTTGAGGTTATTTGTAGTTTCACTTACCATGGATCAGAAGTTAACTGTAAAAATGATATCAGTGATGAAATAAAAAAGCGTGTACTTGCGGCAAATAAATGTCTCCATGGCCTTAGGAAACACCTGAAATCCCAATTAATACCCAGGAAAATCAAAACTATGATGTATAAAGTACTTATAAGATCAGTGCTATCTTATGCCTCTGAGACCTGGCCACTGTCAAGATCGGATGAAAGACTGTTAAGTATATTTGAAAGGAGGATCTTGAGATATATCTTTGGACCAGTGGAAGAAAATGGAATATGGAGGAAGAGGTATAACCATGAGCTATACAAACTATTTAATGAACCAGACATTATTGGATTTATAAAGGTGAAGAGGCTTGAATGGGCTGGACACATAGTACGTGCCAGCGAGAATAGAATGATTAAGAAAATGCTTAATACTAAACCAGAAGGAAATAGGAGAGTGGGAAGACCAAGGTTAAGATGGGAAGAATGTGTGTGGCAGGACATAAGAATTTTGAGTGTAAAGAACTGGAGGAATGTAGCATTGAATGTAGAAGAATGGCGAGCAATTCTGAGGAAGGCCAGGGCTCACAGAGGGCTGTCGTGCCAGTGATGATGATAATTATGCAATCATTATCTCATAAAATACTCTTCCAATGTATAAAAAAACTAAAATACAAAAATTCCTTTAACCTTTATCGGACGAACGTCATCATATGATGTCGTTAAAAGTTAGGGCAGCTGGCCGAACGTCATCATATGATGTCGCGGATTCCACGCGT
>NW_019731237.1:0-48548 GCF_002891405.2 Cryptotermes secundus | reverse complement strand
GATCTGGCAACACCATATTCTGAGAACGTTCTCCTGTGTATTTCTAACAGAGAGATTTCAGACGCCCACACTTATACCGACATGTCCCATACGATAAATAAGCTTCAACAAGAGATAGGCATTGTATGTGAGGCAGGCACAAGAACTTACACTGCTAAAACGCACGGTGCAGAAAATGTATTACACTGCTAGAACGCATGGTGCAGAAAATGTATGAATTTCGGGATTTTTTTCTTTTGGAATGAGTGTAACATTTTTTTTACAGATATTAAAATCTGTAAATTAGAATATCTGATTCTATATTCTTTCTACATTAAAGGAGCGTTCATTTCGTTCGTTTATCATAAAAAATGTAGAAATCACACCATTTTCAGAAACATGCTTACAATTTCATCGCTCTAGAAGGGCGGGCATTTAAATAAACTCCGTCCAGCTGCCCCTACCGGAAATTAAATGGCCCGTCCGATAAAGGTTAAATTGCCCTTAAACCTTTCTATATCATTAGAAATTTCCTTAAGTGTATCAGGAAGTGCATTGTATATTTTTACAGCCATTTCCATATATTGCCAAATTAACATGGGTCATATGTATATCCATAATGTGTCTAGTATTTATTTCATAGTGAACTTTGTTTGAATCAAATATTCTTCTGTTTTTTACTACAAAAATCGTCAAGGTGTATATATGTTGTGTTCTTAAAGGAAATATATTCATATCCTTAAAATGTCCTCTACGTGAATCTTTCAAGCCACATCCCTTCATTATTCTTATAACTCTCTTTTGCAACTTAAAAACTCTTTCGGCATAAGACGAGTTACCCCGAAACATTATACCATATGACATGACAGAACAAAAATATGAAAAGCACTTCTTAATGTTTTCATGGAGACCATTAGTTTTGCATTTCTTGTCATATAGCAGGCCACACTAAATTTTTTACTTATGTCTTGTATATGACCATCCCAAGTGATGTCATTTTGGCTAGTCGGGACAAATTTTGTGTAATTAGCGCATGTTATAATAGTAGCAAGATATCCCATAACTCTATCACACCTATTTTTTGCAGTGAAATTTATATAATATGGTTTTATTGTATTAAGAGACATTAAATTCTTAACAGCTGTGTGATTAATTTTTTGTACACCTGAGGGATCTCAGTTTCCTAGTATCCTGAAATAAGTATTTCATAAAAATTATCTCCAAATTATAAATATAATGCAGGAATCACAGCCTTATTATTTGTACCCATTGCCTCTATAGATGATTAAAATTTAATCAGTATTTGTTATTCTGTTTTTGAGAAAAATCGACATTTCACGTTTGGGCCCCTAGTGTGCATACTGTTATTTTCCTGAAGATATTACCTATGCAGTCTTAGCCTGATGGTCTGAATAATGTACTGAAATGTAACCAAAATCATTAAGATGTTTTTCAGAAAATGATCATTGTATTTTGGTGTGCATTTGGAAGGCTGCTATCTTCGAAGCTACAGTGGTCATATTCACTGGGGACTGACCTGTGATATATGTTCTTAATACCAGATGAGAATAAAATTCATCCTATCTTTCAAATGTGAGCAAGGAACATATACATACTGACACAGCTAAATTTAACAAAATCTTGAGATCTGTTTTTTCAGTACTTTCTCATATATGCAACGTTTTATTATTCAGGGATGAAAAAATAAACACTCAGAAGAATTGATGAAACTGAAAAAAGAAACATAATGGAGATAAGGCAAAGAAAATGAATGTGAATGAATATTTTCATAAGTACTCAAAAAGTAAGGATGACTAATAGAGGAACAAAAATTTGGAGTGCTTATCAATTTGACATTGATTGGTAGCTAATACAGCAGCAGTTGCCAGAATAAGAACCTGAGACCCTTTAACAACAAAACTACTAGTTCCAGAAGATATGAATTGAATTGAGTATAGTGATTTGGCTCAACTAGGCAGTTAATCATGAAATATATTTAATATAACTAGAATTTATGAATAAAGATTTGAAAATATAAATGTGGAGAAACATGTATCTGATATAGTTACAAAATATATGGTTATTTTAAGACTTCGCGGACCGGTCATTTAAATATTTAAATCACCCTGGGGACTGGCATTTTTAAACCTACTACCCTAACTTGTGCACTGTTCACTTTAAAAATTAATATAAAATCTCCTAATTAATTTTATGAACTAAAATTTTTGGAGAAGACTTACCAGAGCTCCTAGAAGTGCTTCAGAGTGTGATATTTCTGGAAACATTCCCCTCTGTGAAGAGGCATGCTGCAGAACTTGCAGATGTAGGAAGGCTTGCTTCGCTTCTTGTGCAGAGCGCACACACAGCACTGCCTAGAAGGATACTTCCCCGTCGATTGTTCGCTCATCACAATTTTCACGAGGGTATGTTTCCGCATATCACCCGAGAGTCGCCCAGGGGCGTCCATATGAGGCCTCTGTGGGGTGGGAGTAGATGGTCCCGGTCGTACTACGTCTGTGTCTGACACAGGTTCTGCCGCCACCGTGAGGTATGTAGTCCAGGCTTTTGCCACATTCATGAGGAATGCCTTGTATTTGAAAGTTGAATTTTCGTTTAGCTCTTTGAAAACCAAAAATGAATTGAAAAGGGCACAATTTATAAGCCACACGGCAACTTTCTTCGTCCATTTTACTGTTTTCCTAGGAAGGGAATAATAGGCCAAGTATTGGTCGGATCTATCAACTCCCTTCATGAACATATTGTACTGAGAAATACAAAGAGGATTCTTCTTCACTTGCCCGTGTCGTCTTTGAACATCGACCATGCTCGAATTGTGAATAGTGGAAATCATATTCACAACGTGAGTATCCCTCCAGGACTGAAGAAGAATGTCCCTCTTCCTCCTGAATGTGGTGTCACCACGTTTCAGGGATTTACATTCCTCTTTCAGATCTGGAGGAAGGCCTCTGTTCACCCTAATTGTACCACAAATACGTACTTTCCTGGAAAGTAGGTATTCTGCAGTTGCCACACTGGTACAAAAATTATCATGATAAACGTGATAATTTTGATCCAGATAGGGATCCAAAATGGAAACAATAGTTTCTTGCAATTTCTTGCCTTCACCGGAATAAATTTCTAAATTTCCAATATAGCCTGAAGTGCTTTCCGTGACTACATGAGCAGGTAGGCCATACTTTGTGAGTTTCCCAGGATTATACATTGGAAAACGAAGCCTTCCCCTCCAAGGAATCACAGATTCGTCCGAAGACAGTTGCTGCTCTGGCTTATAAACTGTCTGAAATTTCTCAACGAAAAAGTGTAATAAGGGTTGAATTTTGAAAAGCCTGCCCGTTGATTGTGGTTGCAGTTCATTATTATTGAAATGCAAACACCACCATATCTGTTCAAATCTCTTACGACTCATGAGTTTGCAGAAAATGGGAATTTCTAAAAATGGATCAGTGGACCAATAGTCTTTCAAATTATCCCTCTTTGTAAACCCCATTAGAATGATTATTGCCAAAAAATTTTTCATTTCTGCTGAAGTGACATCCACCCACTTCAACACCTTATAGGTACTGTCGTATGCCTCACGGTGTTGGAGATAGTATCTGTTGGTCTCCTGACACAACATGTCAAAGAAACTATCTCCAGAAAACAGTTTAGCTACTTCAGACACTTGCGTAGGGTCCGATGGCATTTGTCTCACCCCTGGATCACCAGTAAACTTTCCCAAAGTGGGTGTTTGGTCCACTTTACCCCATGTGGCTGTCCCCGCAATGCTAGCACTCACACTTTCATCGGAGCTCTGACTGTCACTTTCACTTTCTCTTCTGGTCACAATATTTTGGTGGCCCCTGAGACTGCCCTCGCTATCAGAAGACGAAGCAGTTGGCAAGTCAGATAACTCATCGGAGATCAAATCACAGATTTCTTCTTCTCCAAGAGCTCGCGCGGCCTTCAACTGCTTTCGTCTCTGAGCCATGTTGACACTGAGAATATCTTGCCTCATACATAGAAGCTTCAATTTGAACAAAGGGACTTTTCTTTTGAGTGAGAGGGGAATAGAGAGTGGTCACGTTGCTGACTCGGAAAACAAACATTCCGAAGGTCAGCTACGCAGTACTTTTACAGACAAGTGGCCACCAAAGCAAGGAATAGTGTGTTGCAACATAACGTGTCCTAAAAGCCTAAATCTAGGCGACCGGTCTGCCACATTTAAAACCCAAACTCCTAGGCCTAGGCATCTGGTCTGCGAAGTGTTAAAATAAATATATGAATCACAAATTGTGGTGACTGGTTACTAAGAGGCTTCTTGTGATCTTTTGTGACAGGACCACACCTTGCTGGTTGTCCACGACGGCTTATTCAATATATTTGCAGTTACGCTCCATATCTGGAGGCCGTCTCCTCCAGCTGCAATCTGAGGACCAAGAAATATTGCATTACATATGATTTTAATATAGAATTTTGAGTTATTTTTAAAAAATAATTATGCAGAAAATCCCACATGTGATAATAATCAGTATATAAATATATTGAAGTATTATATGACTACCTTTGCTTGCTTTTATCAGGATATATAAAGGCTTATAGTTTTTGATAGTAAAACTTCCATGTATGGATATGGATATGTTTATACAGGATGGCACAGAAGTTCCTGTGGAGTTTTGCTATAATTTTAAATACTTAATGGAAAAAAACTGTAAATAAAGTATATTTCTTGTAAATTTTGAGTGCATATCATACCAAAGATGAAAAATTATATGCTTTAAATGTTTCTGCAAAGTTTTTCTGTATTCAATACACTGTCTTTGTCCCTGGTGTTAATGGTTTATTTCATTTGTAATGTCATTTAACTGTTAACTTTTTTCTTTATTAACAAATGCATGTTTGTTTAGGTAACTCCACAAGAACAGATCTGGGGATGTCAAGTCGTGTGACTACAGGCCAGTTCAGTGTTGCAGTAGTGGGAGGTTAGGTGATTTGGAAAAGAACCCTTAGGGCGAGGGCACACCAAGGAAACTGGCAACCATCATTGCTTCTCTTGCTGTGTGGGCTTTGGCCCCATCCTGTTGAAATAATATATTTTCTTGAACCATCTGTTTGCAGAGCAGGTTCCATACATTTGTGGATCATACTTCTGTACCAATCTCCATCTTTACACAGCTGTTATCATTCTCAGTCTGGAAGTGAGCTTTGTCGTGCATTATCAAGTTTGATATGAATGTGCAATCTTGAGTTGCAGTATAAGTGAGAGTATGCATGAATACTAGGTTGTTTTCTTGGTCCACTGACCTCAGTAGCATTAATTGAATTTTGTAGGGAAAAGATGGAAGCCCCTTTTCACAGTTCACTGCAGAGATGATATGCATCTGAGCTGAGCATCCCCACGTTAGTGTCTGCATTTTCATGAACACTCCCTTCATTGTTCAGTAGAGCCTAGAGACCCACTTGTTTGATGTCTGCCACTGCGTCTTGCATCTACAATGAAATTAAGCAACAGGCCACCAGAGATTTGATTTGAAATGTCTATGAAAATCACTTTGAGTCAGCAGAACGGAATAGTTGTTCACAAAGTAAAGTTCTACAGCTTTTGCCCACTGCTGAACCATATATTTCTATATGATAAGTTTCCAAGGGTTGTTTTACACCTGAAGAAAAAAATGTATCTAAAAAATATGCTAATTTCAAACCCAAACATGCAAATCTTTGAAAACTGACATTTGTTATGAAGAATCCATGATGGTGATGACCTTACGGTAGAAACATATAGGATTATCAGAGTGAAATACAGGTAAACCTCAGTTTATTCATTTTTGATCAGTGCAAGTTTCAGTTAATATGGTCACAAACATTTATATGATTCCTCTGCGTGTGCCCTCTAAAATTTTGAATTGCATGTCAGATTATGCTTCTCTTCTATTTGGAGGAAACTCTAAAGGCAATTTCAAATTGAAACCCGTACTTATGTACTATTCACTAAATCCAAGGGTTTTAATAGGTTGCAGCAAACTGTCACATCCTGTAATTTGGCAGGCAAATAAAATGTTATGGGTCATGCAAGCTTTATTTGAAGACTGGTTTAAGAGTTGTTTTTCTCCAGCAGTTTTTGAAAATGCCCCTGGCCACACTACTGTGCTAAATGGTCTTTGTGAAAAATGTAAAAGTAATATTCTTACCTGCAAGCACTGCATCTTTGCCACAGCCAGTGGACCAGGGAATAATTTCAACTTTGAAGGCCTGTTATCTATGAAGAACTATTGTGCAAGCGCTGCAAGCTACAGCAAGGGAAGGTGCAGTTTCATTGATTGAATTTTGGAAGAATTTTAACATTAGGCAAGCTGTTGAAAATATTAATGAGTCACTGGCAAGAAGTTGCGGCTAATACGATTAGAGCAGTATGGAAATATCTTCTGCCTTACTGTGCAAATAACGTCTTTGCCTTCAGAAATCGGTTTGACTCTGTTATTGAAAAAAATAGTGTCATTGGAAAGGATTTGGGCTTTGAAGATGTTGATTCACCCCATGTCAAAGAATGCCTGGATTTGCATTCACAGCCACTCACTGACATGGACATTGTAGAATTGGAGCAACATCATTCCTATGGCAAGAAGAAGAAATTATGTCTTGAGAAGGCAATTTTGATAAAGGAAATCTAGCAGATGTTTCAAAATTTTGAAACACAAATTATGGATTTAGATCTAAATGTGGAAAAGGCATACTAGTTTGCTGTACTCTAGAAAATGGACTTAGCTGTTGTCATAAATTGTAAGAAGAGGAAACAAAACGCTATGTCTGTCCAGATTACACTTGACAGTTTTTTTTTCTAGGAAGTGGCATATCCATTTTTCATTTGTTTTGTAGCTTATCAGTAAACATTTTTTTAGCTTGCTTGTTTTTCATTGTTCTTTATATTTCTATCTATGGTCAGAGTTAAAACATTTTAAAAGCCAAAATTATGTGTTCTGATGAATCTTCTACGACATCATGGATAAATAACACTTTTTGCCATTGATTTCCAGTTTTGAGCTGTACATTACACTCATTGCTCGATTTAACCACATATATGGAGGTTTACTTGTGTTTAATTTAGATGTTTGGAGTTGTGATACGATGGGCTTTGTACACATATATGGACTAATAATATGACACTTTTATGTATTAATAAGGTGGGGAATTGTGCTCACTTGAATGTTTCAGCCCCCTAAGGTGGACCTGGAGGCTGCTGCCCATGCAGAGCCACAGTATTTCATTCTGAAGGCTCGTGCACGTCGTGTCTCAACAGCAACAACTGTTTGTCTTTTCCTTACTGCTTTGTTAGTGATGAGCATTGGCATCATTGGTGGTGTGTATCTCTACAGACAGTTTGCCCGGTCACAGGTAAGTAGACACAGCTGGTGATTTTAGTCTTGCCATGAATTTTTGTAGTCATGTCTGATAACAGAACTGTGCCCCATTTAGACAGTTTTTGACGAAGTCTGGAGTAGAGCTTAGCCACATCTAACTTTCACTGGTGTTGTCAACTCTGATTCTGGTGAAATGTGATATAGTCTTCACTGACTTATGAAACAGCGTACATTTTGAGTTTACGTGGTTGCTGTTTTGGGAATATTGATTGTGGATGATAACAGAGATGAGGTAGAATGACTCCAGCCCTAGAGATGAGCCAGTTCTGCCCCAGAAAGTATGTTGCTGTTGTATGTGACAGTCACTGGTCCATTGGATGTATCATCATATGTAAGGATCAAGAAGGTGATTTCCTTCTAAAATTTATGAGAGGAAAAGGGCAAGATGATATGACATTTTCATGGTGACAAGAGGAAATAAATGTGTATTCCCTTTGCTCATGGTCTGTATGCATTTCAAGCAGTGTCACTAGGGAAGGAAAGGATCAGAGTATAGATTTGAGCATGCTGATAGTTCACAGGCATTTTTCTGTACACATTGAAAAAAGTGTATTTTAATTGCAAGCACATCAGTATGTAAGTTTTGAAACATGTTAAATTCATTATCATCAGTTACTAGGAAATGTTTACTGCTGTCATATTTATACCGTTGTTCATCATCACTGCAGTGAAACTTCTTTGTTTAAAATTTCTCTTATAATACAGTTCTTTGTTTGTGGTGGGTAGAAACTGCAGGTTCCTACTTGTAGTCCTATGTTAAGTTTTTTTTTTTAATTTGTTAAAAAAGACTTCTGCAAGGGTTGTCCTGCCAGACTTTTGCAGTTATATGTGCAAACATCAGACCATTAGATTCCCTGACAAAAATTACTGCTGGCACCAAATTTTATATTTATGACTGTTTAATTAACGAACATATTCACACATTAGTGACAGAGGCCTACCACATGTTTTAGGTGTCGAAAAGAGGTAAAGTTGTCCTTGTGCTTGACTAATTAGGCACTATGCTATGAAGGCATATGGGGGAGTCTCTGTATAGATCCACATATTCTTGATCTTAGCACTAGTTGGAGATGAATGATCAGCTTAACACCCCAATCGCTTTACCCCTGGAGAAAGAGCCCTGTTACCCATTGGATAGGAGGCTGAATGGGCCCCAGAACCAGTCTGGATGGCATGGAGAAAAGAAAACTTCACTCCTCCCACGGCTCATTCCAACTCCTTAGCAGTGCAGCTGCGCTATTCCAGCTCATATAATATGCCTCTGCTTAATTTAATTAATTATAATCTAGGAATTTAATAACCAAAAAAAAAATACTTCAAATTTGGGACATTTTCACGTCATGGAAATCTGCTTTTAAAACAAAAACCATAAAAACTGACATGACATGTTTGACAGCATTGTTTGATTTGACATGGAATGGCTCTTATACAAGGTATGCAGTTAATCATTAGCCTGGTTCCTGCATCTGATGTGGCACTGGTTTTGCAAGCACTCACCTCAGTAGCCAATTCGTACGCCAAAGACTTCATCTGTTGAATCAAATTGTATGCAGTGTGTCCTGAAATGCTGTGCAATTGTTGTTGTCATCAGTTGATCAAAAGGTGACAGAATTAATGTCACATAATGTTCAGAATTTGTTTCATTAAAATACACAAGCCAGTTTATCTTCATTGATTTAATTGCACACCAAACCTCAACTTTGCTACTTGCTTTCATGCACTTATTTTACTCGGCTTATTTGACCTTGAAGGTGGAGGTGATAAGTTCCTCTGAAATGTTGGATGGCTTTCAACAGACTACACGGTGTTAGTACTCTTGATGACCACCTCTGTGAGTGCCTCTCATCCCACTTAAAATATTTAGTTCCATATTGGAACAGTAAGTGTCATTCATTGCATGTTTAAAATTTATCAGAATGCAGGTGTTGGCACTGTTATAAAATTAGGTCATGTTTGACTGCTGCTGTGTTGGGCACACAGAAGGTCCATCTTAGCTGGTGTCTGTTTTCAGGGTTTTTATGCTTTCTCCTCACCCCTAGGTAACAGTCCTGTTTTCAGACCCAGAAGAGAAAGAAATTAATTTTTTTTTTGAACATTTTGCAAGTACAGAAAAACACTGTCCATGAACTTACACAAGAAGTTATCAGATAGATGTTAGCGTAGCATTGTAAAAGAACCTGTGAAAAGGTATTCTTAATTCATACTACATATAGAGCAAAAGCTGAAATTGCTATTGCAAAATGGAAAAGGTATAAATCATAAGGTAGCGATCAAATTCTGGCAGAAGTTGTTCAAGTATGAGAGGAAATATTACATTCCAAGATCCATAAGCTAATTAATTCTGTTTTGAATAAGGAAAAATTGCCAGATCAATGGAAGGAGTCTATTATAGTACCTGAAGAAAGCAGTCTTCTGGGATTTGGCACCGTGTATGCAGATTTCTTATACTTTTTCTTCTACCCTGAAGATGGAGGCGATACGTTCCTCCGAAACGTCGGTTAACACCACTTATACTTACACTTATACACTTATCCCAGAAGACTGCTTTCTTCATAGTCACCGCCGTGAAAGCCTCAAATCTTACATATTATAGTACCTGTTCACAAGAAGGATGATGAAACTGACTGCTGTAATTATTGTGGGATATCACTATCAACTTTATACAAAATTTTATCCAACATTCTTCCCTCAAGACTAAGTCCATACATAGATGAAATTATTGGGGATTATTAGTGTGGATTTCAATGTAACAGATCAACTACTGATCAGATCTTTTGCCTTCATCAGATATTGAAAAAAATGGGAGTACAATGAAACAGTACATCAGCCGTTCTTAGACTTCAAGAAAGCCTATGATTCAGTTAGGAAGGAAGTATTGTACAGTATTCTGTTAGAGTTTGGCATACCCATGAAACTAGTTAGGCTAATTAAAATCTGTTTAAACGAAATGTATGGTAAAGTCTGTATAGGTAAACATTTGTCTGATAATTTTCCTGTCCAGAATGGTCTAAAACAAGGAGATGCTTTATCGCCACTGCTATTCAACACTGCTTTAGAATATGCCATTAGGAAGGTCCAAGAAAACCAGGTAGGACTGAAATTAAATGGGACACATCAGCTGTTCGTCTATGCTGGGTGATATGAATCTACTGGGTGATAATATAGGTACCATAAAGAGAAAGACACAAACTTTAATTGATGCTAGTAATGAGGTTGGTCTCGAAATAAACACAAAGAAAACTTAAGTATATGTTGCTATCTCACCACCAAAATGCAGAGCAAAATCATGACCTAAAGATAGATAGCAGATGTTTTGAAAATATGGCACAGTTCAGATATTTGGGAATGACCAAAAATCAAAACCTGATTCAGGAGGAAATTAAGAGGAGATTGAACTCAGTGTAATGCTTGTTACCATTCAGTCCAGAACCTTTTATCTTCTCATCTGCTGTCCAAAAACATAAAAATTAGAATATACAAAACTATAATTTTGTCTGTGGTTCTGTATGGGTGTGAAACTTTGTCTCTGACATTAAGGGAGGAACATAGACTGAGGATGTATGAGAACAGGGTGTTGAGAATATTTGGACCGAAGAGAGATGAAGTGACAGGAGGTTGGAGATGGAACAGATTTCAGACAGTTATTTGGAATGTTATGTGTGTTATAAACAATACAGTGATATAAAAGGGGGAGGGGATGTTCAAGAGGTAAATGGGACAAAAATTTTACAGTTTTGGCCTCCCCTGCACTTTATGCCGCTGCGAAAGCTGCAATACAACAGCAGGATCGTAATATAGATTGGTGAGGTGGCATTTTTATGCAGGTTTAGATGCTACACAGAATTGGACAAATTTTGTAAAAAAGACATTAGAAATATCCAGTAAATAGAATATTGACCGAAGTGGTTTTAACATCTACAAGGAATAAATGATGATAAATTCCCTATAACTCCAATTGGAATAC
Source organism: Cryptotermes secundus (assembly GCF_002891405.2). NCBI lineage: Eukaryota > Metazoa > Arthropoda > Insecta > Blattodea > Kalotermitidae > Cryptotermes > Cryptotermes secundus. The sequence continues at coordinate 37,193 of NW_019731237.1, read as the reverse complement.
AAAATTAAGGGACACATATGGCAGATGTAGCAAACTCTGAAATCAGAACATATTGTGACATGACAGAAGAGTTTAACAAGAGAAGTCATTTATTGCTAAGTAACGGCTTGATAGAAAGCATGCTCTCACTAGGCTGTAGCTTGCTTACATGTCACACAACAACAGAGGAGCTGTTGGAGGTGGTGTTTTTTTTTTTAATAGAAATAAAAGAATTGGTCGTGGATCTTGAGGAAACTGTGCTGGTAAAGGCAAGCAGCAACTTAACTGACACATTGACCGCCCTCTTGTCAGAGAGGGTGCCGCATGTGAACAAACCCTCAACTGTATGACAGTAACAAAAACCTGGTCTTGGGGCCCCAGATATGGATTGACACCAAGACCACCTGATCGTCGGTCATAACATCATTTTCGACTTGTTAGTGTGTGTAATTCTGAAGGCTGAGGCCATGAGTCCTGTGGGACTTGGAACCAGGAATTACTGTGTTGGCAAGGGCCAGCAGCAATTTACCAGCCAGCCAAGTTAGAGTGTAGATTAGTGACAGTGTTATAACTGTGTTATGAGTTATAAGCATTCAGTAAGCTCAGTTATCAGTCCAAACGCCATGTCTAGTCTCTGACACATGACAGAATGACTGTGCTCTGAAAAGCAAGAGAAGAAGAAATTAAGTATTTTTACAGTTGGTACAACAAATATTAACACACTGATGTCAGAAATCATAATATGATATAAATATCATATGACATTCACCAGAACTGTAACATTATGTTCTGATGGATTTTGCTTTTCTTTGCTTTATCCATAATGATACAGTCACTAATCGCAGCGGTAGCTGTACCATATCTTAGATACCATGGGATACTCTGGTTTCCTTTTCCACCAGCAGAGGGTCTTGAACTACCAGAAATTTAATTCTGAAGTTGTGAAAAATGGCTGAACTGTAGGGATTACAGAAGCTTCATACCTACCTACCTGAAGAACTAGTTGGGATCACAGCACTTCAGCAGTAATGAGGAGTTCATGGAAGGTGTCAAAATGTGGCTGAGCTCACAGACAGCAGACGACTTTGACACAGACATCCAAAAACTTGTTTCCTGATATAAGTGCTTCAGTTCTGGCAGTGGCTATGTTGAACAGTAGCTTATGTACAAAACAAACATTTGTTTCCTGATATAAGTGCCTCAGTTCTGTCAGTGGCTATGTTGAGCAGTAGCTTATATACATATTTTTTTTTTGTATATAATACTTTTTTCTCATTGCTTGTTCTCTTATCTCACTGGCGGTTACTTTCTGAATAGCCCTTGTACATTCACAGTTCTTCTTATTGCTGAATCCTGTTGTACTTTTGCTTGGGAAAGGGGGATGAAGTGATGTACCATTGCTTGCAGATGCACAGTTTCCGTGGCTGGTGCAGCATCCCATATGAGGGGACCAAGGCAACAATGTACCTGGATGACAAGAACAACCCCAGCCAACAGCATGCCTCCCCTTTTGCAGACCATGATTTGTTCAAGGTAATGTACAGTGCTCAGGATGCCGTTTTTGATTGGTATTTCCCAAATGTCCCCTTTTTAAGATACTTTTTTTCTGTCACAGAATTTCATGCACCAGACTGAAGTGATTACTGTTTTACCACTACCTTGTTATAAAATTAAAGACTGATAAAAATAAAAGTTGCCCTCTTAATTCTGATGTAGTAGTGATGGCATTTAAAAGTAAGTTACAAATGGATATAAAATAAGAGTACTGATTTGAAAAAATGCCTTTATTTCTCAACATAATCTCCCTGTACATTGAGGCACTTGTCCCATCGTTTCACAAGCCCCAGAAAACCAGCAGCATAAAATTGTTTGGGCTGCTGTCAGAACCAGGCATGTTCACAAGGCATGGCCTACCTCATAATGCATGACAGGTTGCATGCTTCCATCAAATGGCCTTACGAAGTTTCCTGAGGATGTTACAGTGGGAGTCAGCATTTACAGTTTGTAGTTGAGGTTGGAATGTGGTGAGCAGTATGCCTTCCTGATCCCAGAAGACTGTGAGCGTCACTTTCCTGGGGGATGGTGTCACCTTAGACTTTTTTTTTGGCAGGCAACACAGGATGTTTCCACTGCATTGATGCACACTTTGTCTCAGGCTGGTAATGGTGAACCCAAGACTCATCACCTGTGACAGTTTGGGCTAGCATATCGTGTCCTTCGTCATGGTAGAGATTGAGATGCTGCAATGCCAGACCCATTCTTTGCATTTTGTGTTGTGGGGTCAGCATGCGCGGCACCCATCATGCACAAACTTTGTGAAAACCTAACCTGTCATGTATTATGAGGTAGGCCATGCCATGTGAACACGCCTGATTCCAACAGCAGCCTAAAGAATTTTATGCTCCTGGTTTTCGGGGGCGTGTGGAACGATGGGACAAGTGCCTCAATGTACAGGAAGGTTATGTTGAGAAATAAAAGCATTTTTCAAATCAGTACTCTTATTTGTTTAAGTTCTATATCCATTTGTACCTTACTTATAGACTTAACTTCGTATAAATGGAATGGGCAGAAGAGCAAGAGAAATATGCTGATGTTATTAGAAATATCATTTGTGACAGAACTGAGTTAATATAAATTCATTTCTTGACTCTACTTCCAGAGCCTGATAAGATCATCCTCCGTAGGTGACGGTAAAACTGACGGCTTCTTTCAAGAAGAGTTTGAAATAGACTTGGAAAATGAGGATTATGAGAAGATCAACGTGCCTGACTTTCGGGATGGACGAAGAGGACGTTTCATTCATGATTTTAATTCCGTATGTGTGGTACTTGGGTTCTAACATGGAGATTACTATGACTTTTCCTGCATTGCACATATTTTGGCAACTGATCCTGCAACATGCTTGTTGTGTTGACAGAACAAGACTGGAATCATTGATTTGGATGGACACAGATGCTTTGTGATGCCTCTGAATCGCCAGCGAGTTCTGCCTCCAAGATCTTTGTTTGACCTCATCAGGAAAATGTGGGATGGTATGTGTGTTGTGTAAGAAACCACACCATACTAATGATAAGGATGCATTTTTCTCAGCATGTTTGTGTGTTACAGGTTACTATGAGGTGGACACTGATGTGGTGAGGGAAACAATGCGTGTGGTGACACCACCTATCACTGACTACAAGAATGTAGGCTATTACATCTCACGCGAATGCAGCGGAGTCCCTACATATATGTTGGAAAAAGTTGTGACCTCTGGTGAGTAACAGATTAATCCTTTTTAACCTTTAAAGTATGGACTTTTAAATTGTCGGGAACCTGCTGCGGCCGGAATTTAAATGGCCCTAAGTCTTTAAAGTTGCAGTCTTTCAGAAAAAATACATATTTCATGCAGTATAGAAATACGAACTAAAAACAGCCTGAAAACAAAATTTTCTACACATACACAAAAGAGCAATTTTTACAAATGAAAATATACTGTGATTATTTTGTCATGAAATATAAAAATCATCTTTATTATACATATATGACAAAATTCCAAAGGACTTCCCTTTACGTTTTTCTTGAAACTTCAGACATATTTATTTTGTAAAAAATAATCACGCTATATACAGTAATCTTTTGATTAAACTGTATGTGAGTATGAACTTGGTGACTTCACATTTTATGATAACTCCATTAAATGCTCACACTCTTGACATGCGTGTGCCACTTCTAGAAGCAGTCCTCAACACACAGACCAACATCACACTTTTTACAATAGAGGAGGGTGCTCCTGGTTTCCTTATTTAGCGAACACACACGATGCCTTTGTTTCCCTTTGGATGGCCAGTGCTGCAAATGTTTCACCTCTAGTTGACTCAGTTGGGTCCCAAATGAAGTCGGCCTCCCCCAAGAAACGCCACTGACCGTGATATTCGCCTCATGCGACTGTACAATCAAATCTCGCACTAGGATTTCGTGGAATTTTTTATGTCATTTTTCCACCACATGACTTGTGCAATAAATAGGCATTGAGAACAGTCATGTCTAGAAGGTGGGAAGAAAATTTGTCCTGTAAGATTTATCCACAAAGCCCTTATGTGCATTATTGTCTTCAGTGGCTTTATTCCCCTACTGAGACACAAAAATGTTTATAAATAAATGACTACCCAACACTGACTTCCTAACTGATAATTTGCTACTGAAAACAAATCCTTGAAAACGTCACACTTCCTTGAAAGCTCTAGAAGCACTAATCTGTGGGCACAGATGAATATTTACTTCTCAGTTCTCAAAACAAAACTGTGCTCTGCCCAAGTCATAAGTTCATCATGTCTAAACACGAAACCAGTACCGTGATAAACGTGTGCTCACATAGTAAAGATAAGCAGCGGCCGCACACAGGGAGCCTACACAGAATAGCAGTGCTGAAAACAAGAAGTAGCTGCTGCAGCACTACAGACATAGGATGAGTAACCCTGAGAATTTTAATTTTTAAAAGAATTTTAAATTATAACTCAAGATTTTAAAAGTGCTGGTTCATAATATCAAAATTGACGAGTGTAGGCAACAAAGATAATGCACAAAGCAGACAGATATCAGCGAAGTAGATTCTGATAAATCGAAACCTGTTGGTAACGATGAAAAGGACAATTGTGAAGACTTATGGTTTTAAATTTTAAACTAGATGTAGTGTAACAGCTACGTAAGTGCATACACCTGATGATGGCCGTTTGCGGCTGAAACATGTAGTGTAGAAGAGGGCAAGACAAAAGAACTACAGTAAATTGTTGCACTTGGGACGGTGTTTATGTCGTATATTAAATGTTAATTTTAAATACTTTCCATGTTGTAGAGATATGTATAACACTGTAACAAATCTTTCCCTAAATATCTTGGGTGTTTGGTATCAATGAAAAGAAACCAGCCATACCATCCCTATGATACTTCATGTCTGCATCATCTTGCAAACTGAGTTTGTAAGATACCATGAAAATATGAATCTCTTTCTACTTAAAATTTCTGCATGGACAGGGTTAAAAACTAATAGTAAAACAGTAAAGGTGTCCCTGTGCTTAACTAGTTAACACCATGAATGGATGTATAGATCTACATTTTCTTGACTTTGGCACAAGCTGGAGGTGGGTGGTCAGCTTCATGCCTCGGCTGCTTTACCCCCGGTAACCATCTGATAGGAGGTTGGGTAGACCCCATAGTCGGTCTGGATGACTTGGAGAAAATTCTTGACCCTACTGGGACTTGAACTCTGAACCCTCAGTCATCCAGCCTGTAGCTAGTCGCTATAACGACTATGTTATTCCAGATTAGAACAAAACTAATACACTATTTAATTTGCTTTCTGCACAATAAACATGATAAATCATTTTATTTCATAACTTTGTAATATATTTTGACAGGCTGAAATGTGCTGACCCACCAGTTTCTGTTAACTCCTCCATGGTGAGTGAGTTAGTGAGTATTTTCCTTAGCCCTGTTTGTGACCCATTCTATAATGTGCTGCTGAACCTGTCCATTAAGAAGAAATTAATTTTCACAGATACTGTGCATTGCAGGACATGGAGTTGTGTGTGCATGTTTTCACACATTCCTCATAATTTAGAAAAAGACTGATTTTCATTTCCGTTTTGATCCAGGAATTTAAGATACATAATTTAAGCATGAAAATGTTGAAAACAAGAAGTACTGCTTGGCCGTGGTGGTGGATCTGAAATTCTGTGCACGTGCCTGCTGTAGATTTCTTCACAGTGAAATACAACAGTTAACTGCTTGGCAGTAATATGAGGCAGTGTTGTCATGTTTTGCTGTTCAGCCAAGGCAAGAATAATGAGACAAAGGCAAAGAGCTAGCCTAACCATTGCCTGATATCTGAGGTCACTTGGGAAAGCTTGGCTGTTTGGGGCATGACCCAGCTGTAACTGGCTGAGAAGCAAACAGAAGCTGATACATCCCACCCTGTTGCATAATAGCATTCATCTGATCAGTTTTCACCTAGCTTCACAACAAATGGAACAGACTAACGTATCATGATAATGATGAAAGTTTGTGGAATATGACAGAATTTTACTTTTCCTGAGGCCATGTCAATTGTTTATAATGTGTTGTAAGATTTATGCATTCATTTTATGATTCATGTGAATCTATGAGGTACACCATATTTTATAATTATTAATCTGTAAGAAACTGCGTACAGTTAACATAACCGAGAGTTATCTTTGTTCAGTGTGACGTGAGTTGAGACTAGTGCATTCAGCATATGTTCCTCAAATTGTGTAGTGTATTATTATGTCATTGTGGTTGCAGTGTTCAAGAGGAGTGCAGAAGAGGAGAACACATTGTTTGCAGTGTATGCAGGGGACAAAATTCTTCAGTTTAACATTGTCAATATGCCAGAGGTCCTTGCTTCAGAAAAAGAGCAGTCCAACCCTTAGGCATGGAAGAAGTATGTTTCACATTATATATAATTAAGAAAATTTGTAAAATTGCTAAGATGTTTCCAGATTTATATTTCACTTTGTACGTTGATTTGTTTCCATCTAAGGTAGGGTCAAGCATAGACCAAAAGACTGATTCAGTACTAGAGTTTTTGTATGTCACTATAGAATTGTGGTATTATTTTGTTTAAATTGGACTGCATCTAGTGTCAGGAATTCTCCTAGAGATAAATATTACAACTTGCTTAATACACAGTGTCATCTTTTTATAATACTATCATAGCTACATTTGTTTTTGGCAATATGAATGCACAACCAGCAAAAACAGAAGAGAGTGGCCATGTGAAGAGTTCTAAACACATACTTTTCCATGCAGGATATTCATTTCTTCTTGATGTATACATATCTATAAAAGTTGGAACTGAGAAATCAGAATGAAATGTGAGTTTATGTTATCATTATTATAAATAAAAATATTTATGCCAGTGGTTCTCCATTGATGGCTTTCTGACGCATGTGAAACAGCTTCTTGACCCACCTGTCCAGCTTCATCTTTGGGTCCTGAGTCAGCTGAAATAAGTGGGAAGATAATATTAAAATGGGTTTCATAGAATACAGTTGATTGTAAACTGGCTCGGGATATGGTTTTTCTAGTCACACTGGTGGCCCTTTGGGTTCGATAACAGAGAATATCCTTAGCTGAATTATGAATTACCAAAGGCAGTTTCTTCAAGTTGGAATTGGAGCAAGTGGAACATTGTGGATGCAGGTCAAGGTAACTAAAATACCAAGTTACATAATATCTTGAAGGATTTCAATAAAGATGGGGGTTTTACTGTACATCTAAAACAGCAAAGTTCCACATTATTTGTAGCAAGGAAATAACATTGCCTCCAATAACAACAGGACCACAGATCTCAGTTTTACTTGGACTTGCAGTGCTTCATGCAAGATGAGTTACACAGAGAAACCCCAATTTTATGTTTTTGATTAAGTACTCTATACTGTCCGAGTATTAACCTTTATCTGGATTTCAGTCTACCACTACTGTGGCGCTGATGATCAAATTTAAACGCAGTGGTAATGGGATTTGGTATACTGTAAACATTGTGATGCTAGGCCTACTAAAGGAGCACGTGCCATCACAATCGTGTGATGCACAGGCGATTATGGTTAATAATTTGTGCTGTCCAGCAATGCATAGCTGCTGGAGGCAGTACATTATTAAATAACAGTAATCTGACATATCTTAACCAAGTAGATTCTAAAGGGTTCTGATGATGGTTGATGACACAGAATTACTGGGTTTTGGACTTTTTCCATCATCTGGAATTCTAGGTAATAGAGGACACAACATTTTGGAAACTAGATCTGTTTCTGTCTACAGATGAGAAAGAAAGACACCAGTGATTGAGATCAGCTCTTTCTAAGGAGCTCAACTAAGTAGGTGTCTTCCTTTCTCACCTGAAGACGAAAACAGATCCAGTTTCCGAAATGTCGTGTCCTCTATAACCTAGAATTCCGAACGATGGAAAAAATTAAAAAAGCCAGTATATCTTAACCAGTCTGACAGAGGATAAAATTTATCTTGGTATCACGGTTTTAATGGAAGCAAAATTCTGGGGATGCTGAAGTTGACATTTTGTATGGAATGTAGGAGGGGGATTCTGTTCATGTTGCTCTCGCTATTCAGTAGTTACAGACTTCGAGATGGATGTCTCAGATAATTTAAGAGAATGTGAGAAACTGCAGTCATTGGGATGGTTTTGGTCATAGGGTTTAAGAAAGTGGGGAAAACCAGACTGATACTTCCAGCCACATATTGGGAATCGTGGGGGACTTACATGAGACAATAACAGTTCTGACAGACATACAAGGTGGTTCAAATATGACTGGGACTGATTTGTGTGTAAACAAGCCACACTGCGCAGCAGCTGTGCGACCTTGAGAGAGTGAAGCCACAACCTCCACCCTACCTCCTGTTTGGGTTAGAACCTGTTCAGTCCTGTCTGGGAGTTGCTAGAGTGATGAGTGAACAGAAGGTACCACAGAGCGTGGAACAACGCATTGTGATAAAATTCCTCGTTGGAGATGTCCCATCCGCTGAAATTCACCACAGACTCCAACAACAGTATGGGGAAGAGTGTCTCTCATGGACCCATGTGTTTGAGTGGTGTAAGTGCTTCAGAGAGGGCAGAGAGCGCGTGGAGAATGAACCGCATGATCGTCGGCCGCGAACATCTGTCACCAAGCCAAACATTGATCGTGCAGACGCCCTTATTCATGAGAATAGATGCATCACTATCAAGGAACTTGGAGCGTTGCTGTCCATCAGTGTTGGTAGTGTAGAAGACATCAGGAAATACCACCTGCACTAACGCAAGATGAATGGACGGTGGGTACCATGCACTTTGACGAACGTGAACAAAATGGTGCACATGCAAGCTGCCAGTTGTCTCCTACAGCAGTTTGAAGATGAAGGTGATGCATTTTTGAAGTCTATAATGACCACCGATGAAACGTGGGTGCACTACTTCATTCCCGAGTCCCAGCAGTCATCACGCGAGTGGAGGCATACCAGTTCTCCCAAACACAAGAGAGCGCAGAGGAGCCGTTTGGCAGGAAAAGTGATGGCAACGTACTTCTGGGACTGGCAGGGGGTTATCCATGTAGACTTTCTGACAGATGCCAGAACAGTCAATGCAGCTTATTACTCAGACCTCCTGGCAACAGACGCAAAGGAAAAGGTCCAGGTGGAAAGCGGGTAGCCTTCCTTCAAGACAATGCACGCCCCCATATGGCCGAAACAACAATGGAAACCCTCTGGAAATTGAAATGGAACCTTCTGACACATCCGCCGTACAGTCCCGATTTGGCCCCAAGTGATTTCTACTTGTTCAGAAGGCTCAAATCAGACTTGCAAGGCATGCAGTTTGTGGATAACGATGCTGTCATCCAGACTGTTTGGGAGTGGATATGCCTCTAACCGCAAGACTTTTTTTGAAAAGGGCATCAGGATGGTTCCAGAACATTGGAAAAAATGTGTTGACTCCAGAGGGGAGTACGTTGAAGACTGACATGTGCAAGTAAGTGTCTGGCAATTATGGTTTAAAAAAAAAATCAGTCCCAGTCATATTTGAACCACCTTGTATATGCAGAATATATCCAGAACATTATATGTGTTTAGTAATTGGAAGTAATGCACTCATACACTAAAACTGAATTTGGACTAAACGTAAATCTGCTTTGACTGGAAAGTTTCTCAGGTATTCAGCATTTATGATGTTGATGTGCATACTGGAAAACATATCAAACTGGTGTCATGGTAGGGAACTTTCAGTGTTCATAATGAAGACAACTGTGACAAACCATAAATAATGTTATGCTCAGTGTGGACAATTCTCCAAGCAGCAGAAGTCTCTAAAAAGTTGACAGATGGAGGAACTGCAATCATGTGCAATAAATATGTGGTGTAATCCAAAAGTTCCCGAAATATATTAATAAAAACTATTACATCTTACCTAGATCTTATTCTGCACCATCACATTCAAAGTAGTCCCCTTGGGAGCGCATACACCGATCCCAGCGTTTCTGCCACTTTTCAAATGCATCCTGGAAGTCTTTCTTTGTTAGGGCGTTTAGTACCGTCTGCGTTTCCGCTTGAATTTCCTCAACTGTATCAAATTTTCACCCCTTCAACTTGATTTTCATCTTGGGGAAGAGAAAGAAGTCGCATGGAGCTAAGTCTGGTGAGAACGGTGGGTGGGGAACAACTGCCATCTTGTTTTTAGCCAAAAATTCCTGCACAAAGTAAGCTGTATGCAGTCGTGCGTTGTCATGGTGGAGTACCCAGTCGTTCGTGCGCCACTTCTCTGGACGTTTTCTCCTCATGTCCTCCCTCAAATGCCTTAGAACATCGCGATAGAACTCTTTATTGACTGTCTGACCAGGAGGGACAAACTCCTTATGAACAATTCCGTCAATATCAAAGAAACAGATCAACATGGACTTAATGTTGCTCTTGACTTGTCGAGCTTTTTTTGGCCGAGGTGAAGAAGAGCTCTTCCATTGCGACAACTGCCACTTGCTTTCAGGGTTGTAGCCATAAACCCAACTTTCGTCACCAGTGACAACCTTTGAAAGAAAGTTTGGATCCTCTTGAAGCTGTTGCTGAAGTTCCCTGCAGACTTCCAAGCGATGCTGCTTCTGTTCATTTTGCAGCAGTCATGGCACAAACTTCGCCACAATCCTCCTCATGTTCAGTTCCTCTGACAAAATTCATTGACATGTACCATAACTTAGTCCCAAGGTGTTATAGAGGTCTTGGATGGTCAGTCTATGATCTTGCAGAATCAGATTCCTAACTTTCGCAACATTTTCTGGTGTTTTGCCTGTTGACGGCCGTCCCGAACGATCGTGATCATCAGTCAATGTTCGGCCATTTTTAAAACGCTTATACCAGTTGTAAGTTTTTGTCTGGCCTAAACTGTTTTCACCAAAAGCTTGCTTCAACATTTGGTGCGTTTCTGCAGCAGTTTTCCCAAGTTTGAAACAAAACTTTATACAGACACGCTGCTCTCTCAGGTCAGCCATCGCAAAACCGCAAACTCACGGAAACACAACAATGGAAATTCATTCACCAACAATAAACCCAACCAGTCAACTCGATGCCGCTTGCCACACTGATTCAAGAAGGATATGTGAGGAGACACCCAGGGGTATTTCGATGTACTCATAACCATTCGTGCACAAAATTCAAATTTCGGTAAATTTTGGATTGCCCCACGTATTTACAAAAATGGCACCTGTCTGAAGGAGAAGGCTTTGCACATTACTGCTTGTGTTTTAACAAAAAACCTGTATGCTTCTAATATTTGGGTTGAGAGATTTAAGAGGTGGTAAACTGTTGTTTATGGCATTTGTAAGGTCAAGATTTGTAAATTGAAGATGAAAATCCCATCGCTTTACATGTAATAGTTGTCAGACGAACAAATGTGGGTTGTAGCGAGTGAAAAACAGGTACAGTTCGTTGTAGCAAAAATCTGTAAATCAAGTGTTCATAAAATGAGGGGTACCTCTACAAATTTTTTAATTTCAACCAAAATATCTGAAAGCTGGTGCAAACAGCTGGATAGATAGTTTGTGCCAAAAATCATAACATTTTGCTTTCATTGATAGTACGCTGCTTACCCAAATAGCACCCTGGCCAAGTATCCCATCCATGCATTTAAGTGCCACTGCAGAAAGCTGTAGCCATGATTGATGAGGCACTGCACCAGGATCCTATGATTAAACTGATGTGTTATATGCAGTGCATTTCATGGAAGGAGCCTGGCAGCTGATAACACCCACTACAATCATGAACTGTTTTGCGAATTGCGGCTTTTGGACTGATTATTTCAGCAACAGTGACGAGTGCTATGAAACTGAGTGAAAGTGGGAGGCTGAATGGCATAATTTACAGGCTCCTGGAGTACAGTTTTCAGAGTATATAAAGTGTGACAGTGACAGTGTTGGATAAAGGTGGTTAAACCAGAAGAACACAAAGAAGAGGAGAAATTTGCAGAAGATAAAAAGATACATTCCTGGATACACTAAAAGGACTGACAGCACCATGGAAGTATATCAGGTTTGATTCTGAGGACAAGAGTATTATTATGTGCAACTACGTTGAAAATGAACTATATTTAACTGACAGCTCAAGAAAAAAAGAAAAACCACGAATTGAAAAACAGACAGCATGTACGTCAGTGTATCTTCAGTTATGTTGTTGTTGTGCTGAAACATGCTTCTGTGAAGAAGGTAAGAGCACTGCCCCACTGTGCAGGTAGTAAATATGCCATTACTGGCTTTAATGTATGAAGTAAATATGACATCTCTGCTATATCTTCAGCTTGAAATAATGTACACTACACTAAAATAGCATAAACCCACTTACGAGCATAAGACAATATGGGTTAGACTGCTGCTACTTGTCCAGTTCACAGCCATTCATATTGCTGAATAATAGTAATTATTACTTAGCTACATCAAAGAATTCTAAGAAATGTGAGGCTGTTCAGCTAGCTATCAGATGTTTACCTGCTGTATTTAGAACAGTCAGAGACTCAACACATGGCAGGCGGGAAGGGAGGGAGGTATTACCACATACACCAGCACAGTTCAAATCTGTATGGCACAGAAGTCTTCAAAAGTGTAGCACTACATTTTGAAGACTAGATGATAGAAATATATTAAAATCAAAGAAATGTAAACTAAGTTGCATACATAAAGATGGTTTAAGACTGCTATCTTTTGGGATTTTATGTCGGGTAGTCTGCTAGAAGTTTACCAGTGTTCCTCCAAAACACTGGTAATTTGTTGTCCAGACTATAGGGCATAGCATCCCAGAAGATAGTATTCTTCACAGTCCACCATGAGAACCTCAAATGTCATGAAGATGGTTATTTCAAATCTACTCGTATATATATATAGACAGGGATTCATTCTTAATAAAGCAGTTTTCGTTTCGATTTCTAGCTTAAAATGTATTAACTGCAGTTTATTTTATGAGCCTTTGCATAGCAACAGTTTTAATTTGGCCTAGCACAAGTATGAGGAATTTAAAGTGTCCTGCATGGCAAATGCTAGAAAAGGTTAGATCACTGAAAAGTTCAGTGCAGAATTGTCATAGGCCAGAAAATGGTGGAAGACTTTCTGCAGTTGATCCACGACAAGCGATGGAGTGAACTCTTTTAACACTGACATGATTATGTGATGATACTCACACTTGTGTGGAAGATGCTCTCTGGGTCTTCAGTAGCCTGAACTCCTGAAGGCACTGCATCTGTAGTCAAGTCAATCACAGATGTCTCAGGCAATTGGCTAACAATAGACTTTGAGGATGTGAAGCGCTTTGGAACAAAACCTGGATCATTGATCTCATCTAGAACACTGGCCTGGTACACTGGAGTGATAGAATCTGTTAAAAAAAAAAATCGGTTGAGCACAAGCCTCACAATTTAGTTTTATAAGATATTTTAATACTATCTTTCTATCTCTTCAAGCTTTCAACAGGAATCCTAAAAAATTCTGTTAACAGTTTTGTTTTCTGTATTCAAGCTGCCAGCTTTTTTTATAGTTAATAATTCTGTATAAGACGACAAAAGGATAAGCTATTGGGCATCCGATGTGTTATCAAACATTAACATTAACACTAATCATCTTTGTCGCCTTCTTGAGAACCTCAAATCTACTATGAAATTAAGAAGAAATTCTGGGGAAAAAATACCATTAACAAAAGCACCCTAACAGGTGAACTATATAAATTGAATTTCCTCATTCCTTCTCTCTTTGATGTTTCTACTGTATGTGGACAGTCAAGTCTTGCCATCTGTCTCTGCCCTTCCAAAAATACAACTTCTTAGTTTCCCTCTATATTCTTCCTGCAGTATCACATCTTTCCTGACCCCTTGTACCTGTCATTTAGCATCTTCTAGAGCAGGGGTCTCCAAACTTTTCGAACCACGGGCCACATTAGGTAATTCAGCACTTTCAACGGGCCGGATAAAATGAGAAATTAATAACTCTAGGTATATGACTTTTATTGAAAGCACAGAATTTCATAAACTAAATACAAAGTATGTGAGAATAAATTATCGTATATTAATGACAACAGAGAGTAGCAGCAAATGCTCATATTTTCATCACAAATTATAATAAAACAATGTGAATGACGGAACTCGTTTTGCATTCTTAAAATCTGATTAAATTGAGGTTAAAATTTTGAAATGCTAATCACAAGTAGTTACTTTAAATGGTCANTTTCCATTTGAATTTGACTTGGAACATCTGCAGCATTACAGTCAAACGGATTTTGAAACAATCTAATTTTCTGAGCACTGGAATCCAAATCAGCAAATCACTTCTGAAATTATTCTTTCAAATCTGAAATGACTAAATTTGCAAACGAGGAAGGAAATTCTGCCTCACACTTTTTATGCAACTCTGCACAGTATAGCATATGAACAAAGTTACAATTTTTCACTTGGCTTTCCAGAAGTATCAGCTTTACTCTGAATGCCTTGATAAGTGCAAATAAATCACAGACTAAGTTATTTTCGCCCTGCAACTTTAAATTCAAATGGTTCATATGGTTCACCAGATAAGCAAAAAATGCTAATTTCCAAAGCCACTCAGTATCTGATATAAGTGGTTCGTGATGGTTTTTCTCGGTAAGAAACATATCAATTTCATTCCTGAGCTGAAAGAACCTTTCCACAGCTAAGCCATCAAACTGCAGTATAATATGTCAGGTCAATAAGCTGAGAATCACATTTACCAGTACTCACTGGAAAATTAGTTCAATTGGCGCATTTCTGCACAATTGCCGTAGTTTTGAGACCCTTGTTCTAGAGCAATCTGCTTTTGGTTTCATGTTTGAAATCATCTTTGGGATTCTGTGTTCATCCTAAAACTTGCCCATACCATTCTGTCCTGTTGTTAATTTATCTTTCGAGGTATTCATTTTTAGAATCCCTATAATGTTTCTTCTGTTTCTTATTTTCTATCTCCTGGTTTTTCTTTTTGTACTTATTAAAATGTCATATCATCTAATGTTTCTACTAATACTTGGGAAAAGGGGACACTGTTCAAGTGTAGGACAGCTTGTCAAAGCGAAGTACAGCTCATCCACCCCCTTCTTTGCAAGGTTATTTAACATTGGTGTCAGCAGAGACACTATATGACATTGCATTATGATGACTAATGAATGTGAAGTTGGTGGAATGGGACCTGGCAAGGAAAACAAAGTATTTCGAGAAGCCCTGCTTCAGTGCCACTTTATCCACCATAAATTCCATATGACTTAACCTAGGATCAACCCCAGAACACCATAGTAACAGGCCAGCAATTAAATGCCTGAGACGTGGCACAGCTGAAGTACAGTGGTGCCACAGTCTTTGGCATCTTAAGGTAAATGACAGGATCTGACAAGAACCTTGAAAATGATAGGCTAGCAGGGACAGCTGACAGTGGATTTTGAACTTGAATTCAACAGACAACCTGGCCCTTTGAAAGTTAATTATGTACTGATAATATCATCAGATATTCACTTATGCATATTACTCCGTGAGAATTAAAGTTATGGTGGTGAATTTGAAGATTATGGTCTTCTGTGACGTGAGACTATGTAGTTCAGTGTTTCAAAGCAACCTACAGCCTCATTCCTCAGGGAGGTTCCTCTGAAGCATTACTATTTGTCTTCCAAACTGCATGGTCTCACAACCCAGATTGAGCAGGCTAGTGTAATGGTAACACAATTGACTTGCATGTGGGAGGTGCTCAGTTTGATTCTTGGCCAGGACAACATTTATCAAGACTGACCACTTTCATGGTATTTCTCAGTCCCTCCAGGCAAAGATGGTGTAAACTTTCTCCTTGCTTTGGTAGATACTCATGTCCTCCAAAGTATCTAATTTAGTGGACTCAGTGCTGTGAAGTAACTTGCCTTGGTGCAGGTCCTCTTTGCGAGATCCCCCTGTCAGCAGTCCCTGCTGCCTCAGCTGATCATCAGCTGACTGAGCTGCCTTGATTGCCCGCTGAAGTTTGGCCTGTAGTTGCTCCTCAGTACTTGGCTCCTGCTTCACTGATCCAGGTGAACCTGATGTCCTCCTGCCTGGAGAGTGAGACTTGTTCTTGGAGCTTGACCTTGAGTGAGATCTCGACCTGTACCTGCTTCTTTCTTTTGACCCCGATTGTGACCGATATCTTGATCGGGATACTGACCTTCGCCTTGAGCGGTCTCTCGATCTTGATTTTGAATACGTCTGTTCTCCTGACTGTGACCTGTCTCTGGATGACTTCCGACTATGCCCTTTGCTCCTTGAACGGGATCTCAAGCTATGGGAAGAGTCTGAAGTCTTGGTGTGATGCCGACTGCTGTGAACAGAAGCATCTGATGGTATTCATCAAAAATAAATTTTGGGAGAGAATATTCTAGTTGTCCTGTATTTTTAATTTCAGGGCTTGGTTATGGTAGAATACTTTACACATTCTGTGTGAAGATATTAAAATCATTAAATCCCCTGTACCGGAGTTTTAAGATAAAAAGGAATTTATCAGCCTGCTTAATTTTTGTATGTAAAAGTACAAAATTTGGTTACACAAAAATATGAGCTTCCCTCAAAGACTTCTCTCCCAAAAATAGAATACTTACAGTTAAAGCCAAGGTCAAGAATGGTGGAGCAATACCTTCATTCACTGCTACATCTTCATGCTATGGTCCTTAATTAATTAAGCACAGGGACAACTTTACCTTTACTATTACAATTGTGTATTTAAGCATCCTGTTGCAAGCCATATTAAATCGTCTGTGTATAACACAGTCCGTCAATAATGCAACAAATTGTTCATTTTTCTTCCACTTATACTTTAGCATGACATGTTTCAGTCTCAAATGGCCATCTTCAGGTGTCTTAATATATCAAAACTGGTACACTGCAGTAAAATCACACGCTGTGGTGCACTTAATAAATTAAATTTAAATAAAATAAAATCCATTAAAATTTTCATCACTTTGGTGAAATTCTATTGAACTTCACAAGTGGTGTCATCCACTTGTTTAGAACAAATCATACTTGTTTCTCTCCATGTGTTTTGATGCAGTAGCTTGTTTTTATGTTCGTTAGCCTGTTCTGTTACATCTGCAATCTTTAATCTACAAAATGCCCCATTTTAATACTGTTTTTGATTCTTATTAATGTTACATTATATTATGTTGGTTTACTTTGTACTGACATGCCCCTTGTTTGTGCGCTGTTCCCTCTAGCAGTGTGTGGTGTCTGCACTAGTGAACATAAAAACAAGCTGCTGTGACAAAACATGGAGAGAAACAAGTACGATTAGTTCTAAACAAGTGGATGACACCGCTTGTGAAGTTCAATAGAATTTCACCAAAGTGATGAAAATTTTAATGGATTTTATTTTAATTTATTAAGTGCACCACAGCGTGTGATTTTACTGTAGTGTACCAGTTTTGATATATTAAGACACCTGAAGATGGCCATCTGAGACCGAAATATGTCGTGGTAAAGTATAAGTGGAAGAAAAAGGAACAATTTGTTGCATTATTGACGGACTGTGTTATACACAGATGCTTCACTTTTATGGTTAGGGGTTGCCATAAATAAAGACATAATAACTTGTATACTGTATGTAATGTCATCCTTTCATCAGGTGAACTATATTTAACTTCACAAGGTCACTCCCAGTTACCTGTTTTTGATTAGCAGTCTTCAAAACATTCCCATAAGCAAGCCCCACAGCACACCTCTGGCAGTGCTCTTACAGGTTTCCTGTTTGGTGCTTGCCACAGTCTCCATACAATTTTCAGATTTTGTGAGACTGCCTTTCACTTTTGTCTGTGTACCAGAATTTTGTATGGAAAACCATGCTTTCTGGTAAGTTCCTGCAGAAGTACTTAAGATTCTGAAGTTCTTGCCTGGCATCACTGAGTAGACCTTCAGCAACTGCCCTGCAGAATAGCTCTAAACGTTCTACAACCATTCACTGTTTTCCTCTGGAATGATTATTTGGTTGCACTTATCAAAGCCAATTCTGTATTTGTTTTCATCTATAATCACTTCTGGTGGTGGTGAGGGGTGCTGTCTGGATGCCAGTCCCTCAAACTTTCTCATCACTGGGAAGTAGTCAATATGTGAATGCTGTGGATGTCTGCATTATATGGACAGGACATGGTGCATCTGACAGAGATTTTTTTCACCCCAATTATTAGTTTTGATGAAAATGCCTTTTGGTAACTTCTGTTGGGCAGTTCTGGCTCTACAGATGTTGCCTTATGTGTTCATAGGTGACAGACGAGTTTCAGGCTACAAAACAATGAATTCATGTATACACTATGTCCCTCATTCATATGATGGCACAACTTGTCAGCAACATTAAATGCAGTGTTGAGTTCATTGTCAGTGGCATCTGTGCTGGCATACACCTCGATGTTGTGCACACAGCCACTTTTTGTCACATAACTATTCAAAAATCTTGATGTACACAATTAAGCATATGCATGCAAACCTGAAATGCACAAATTGTCTCATCAATGGTGAGCCGTTCGTCAGGTGGGGATACTTGAAATATTTAGGTGAATTTGGAGTACAGAGTACTTGTTAAGTCGTGTTGTCCTCTGGGTACCTGTTTGTCATTACTGATATGAAACATAGCCAACACTGTGAACTATACCAACTAATGTGCAGGTGGTCTGAACTGTTGGTCTTTCATTCCAACAATCTCACACAGATGGCTAAAGTAACACACATGCATGACAGGTACAAAAAAAATACAGTTCCTGTGACATGTTTCACTAGGCAAGTACTACTATTCTCAGAGTACTTGTTACTGCTCCTTGCTCTTTTGTTGCTTACAAGTTTGTTGGATCCTGTATAATTTTGAAAATTTTATTATCAAAAGATCTTAACTGATGAGCTGTTCTTGTTAATGAATAAATTCTCATTAGTCCCTGGAAAGCCAGAATATGCATGTCTCTGTACTGTTACAAATCTGTAGCTCCATCCTAATTCAGAATCACAGTTTGGTTCTTTAGGACTGGCTCTCAGTGTCTTTTTACACTCTACTAATAGATCACAAGAACAAAAGTGCTGTAAGAGACTCTCACTGTCAAGAATTTCAGTACATCATCTGAATCTGTCATTTATAATCTGTGCTATTGTCTGCTATGAAAGTTGCACTGGGTGCAAAGCAGAACTGGACTCATATCATATTTACCTGTTCAATATGTACACTGCTTGCACTGCACAAGGAACTGCAGTGAATCACACAAACTTATTTTTCTTTTATTGCTAGTGGGGTGGGACCAAGTCCCTTATACTGTGGCCACTTCTGGCCTATTGTACCAGCCCCAGATGATAGGTGAGGGTGACTGTGGAACAATTGGTGGAATGAAGATTGGCAGGGGAAACCGAAGTACTGAGAAAACCTGCCCCAGCGCCACTTTGTCCACCACAAATCCCACTTGACCAGACCCGGGATCAACCCTGGGCCACCGCGGTGGGAAGCCAGCAACTAACCACTTGAGCTAGGGCACAATCACACAAATTTATCTCGGGTCTGTAAACTCATAACATTTAGTTTTAAGCCCAGGAAGTATACCAGTCTTTTGTGTCTTGACCTTGACTGTTTTATGAGATGGGAAACTCTGCTGGCATGCACTAAAACTAGAAGCTTGGGATTACTGACAAATGAAAAGTTAAATGTTCTCCATGGATGTAACCTATTTTAAAAATTTTCAGAAATCTGTAGTACTACTGTACCCAGGTCTATGAAGCATTTAAAGTCTTAGGTTTAGCCCAGGTACTACAGGTAATTCATACCAAAG
Source organism: Cryptotermes secundus (assembly GCF_002891405.2). NCBI lineage: Eukaryota > Metazoa > Arthropoda > Insecta > Blattodea > Kalotermitidae > Cryptotermes > Cryptotermes secundus. The sequence continues at coordinate 17,396 of NW_019731237.1, read as the reverse complement.
TTCAGTGTATTTGCAAAACTGCTACACAAATTAACAGGTAAGAACATCTCATATATATGGGAAACAGAGCAGGAAGACATTTCAAACAATAAAGAATTTGAGCAGACAACACTTGTTACACTGTCCTGATTTGGATGAGTTCCTAGTTGTAAAGTGAATGCCAATTCAGTAGGAGAGGTGCTGAGCCAAGGACCCGCAGGTAAATGTTCCACCAACTATGGCTGCAAGTAAAGTGTTAGTAAAGCCCAAAGGAATGATACTGTAGCACATATGAACATGAAATAACAGTCATAGTTCAGTCATGCAGACAATTCAGGCCTTGTTTGTGAGGAAGAAGTCCACAGTGGTCAGAGATCATCAACCCCTGATATGGACACACACGATGAGTTCTTCAGAAAATGTGATACATTCTTCACAAGCAAGCTTCAAGGCTGTTGAAGTTTCTACCACGAACCCTCCTATGCATCTCCAGCTAACTTTCAGGCAGCATCACTCAGCCACATTACTGACCCAAAGGTAAATTTGGGCATTCAAACTTCAGAATAAGGGATGCAGCACTATGACAAGAGGAGCCAGGTGTTAAGTCTACTATCACTGGGCAAGAAGAATTCAATTAAAATTATCATGACTATAATTTCATAGGTAAAGTTATTCTCATACTTAAGCATTGTGCTATGAAGGTGTATAGTGGATGCATTTTTAATCTGGAAGCTAGGTGGAGGTGCATGGTGAGCTTCACACTCCATCTTTGTATCTTCAGCTAGCCACATTAAATAAATGAAGCCTGAACAATTATAACTGGATAAGCCCCTGACACTACCTTAGGACAGATGATCCGACCCCACTAGGTCCAGATACAGTCAATGTGGAAATTTCTTACCAAGATCTACCACGTCTATCTCGACTTCTGGAACGATGTCCCTTGCTTCGCTTGTGCTTATAAGACTTCTTCTTGTAAGAGTAATGACTGTCAGAACTGGATCCAGAGGAGCTCCTTGATCTGGAATATACACCAAGTGTTAAATATGTCTAGCAATGTAGGCAAACCAGATTTTAGATTGAGTCCCCTGGGACTATATAATCCTAAATCATCAGTGATTGTCATATTTACTTTCTTCAATTACTATAGTTTGATGAGTTACACTTGTGATTTTCCAGTATAGAGAATTCGAATCTCTTGAGTCACAGTTTATTTCTTGGTTCTAGTGTGGAGGCAACTAGTTAGCTAGAATCAGGATTCATTTCACCAGTCACCACTTAAATGGCAGTTCAAAGGTTTGTCTGGAATGCCAAAGTGGAAGATTGTCTTCTAGCTACATAACTATCAGAATGTTCAAAATTTCTATTAACTGAACCAGTGAAGATAGTTTTATGGAACCCCTGTTGAGACTGACTAGCTTCTTAGCATTTACTGTGCAAACAGGCTAACTGACTGGATCTGAAAATTTGAGATTTTTAAACATGGTGGGATGTAATTATTTATATATACTCATATATATCATAATGGTAATTGTCTTTCCCTACTGATATATATATATTGGTAGGGAAAGATGATTACCATTATGATTAACAGTTGAGACCTTTGAGTGAATGAATAATATACACCACATACAGGATGTACAGTTTATCACCAGACTGGCTGTCAAAGATGACATGGCATTCTTTTCATACCAACCCGTTACGGTAGGTGATAATTCACAGTTCATTTTTGTGCTGTAGTTTAATTTTATCACAGGAACTTCATAAACAAATACCCGCTAGCAACTGCCAGAGAGTTATAAGACTGTTTTAGAGCAAATCTAATAATATTACTTTTAGTGATATTTAAGGCCAACTTATTAGCTGTGAACCAATTTATAATAAGAGACAGTGTACCCATGACTTTATGCTTAAGCTCAGCATGATTATTACCGGTAACCAAAATATTGGTATCATCAGCAAAAAGAAAAACTTTAGCCAGTTTATTGATATACGGAGGCAAATCATTAGTGTAAATAATAAATAGAAGTGGTCCCAAAACCGACCCCTGAAGAACCCCTTGCTTAACTTTCCCAAGATGAAAAATAGTCCTGACCATCATTAGCTTTAATGTACACTCTCTGTTTTCTATCCAATAGATGTGATTTGAACCAGTTTAATATACAATCTGGACACCATAATACTCTAGTTTAGATTACACAATACACATGCATACCTTCCTCTCATCTTGCTGCGCTGACTATGGCTGTTCCCTCTACCTGAATCAGAATCACTGGAATATTTGCTCATCTGCACAACCTAAAACAAATACCATCCTCTTGGCATTTCAAATTTTTTTCAATACCTGAATACTTAACTACTCATAATCACTTCCATTAAACTTACTCACTTTTACACATTTCTATATTTTTCCTAATCATGAGAATCTATGGCATAATTCATTCCTGTATATTCAGAAACCCCTAATCTCCAGAAAGATCAAATGTAGCCTCCTTGAATACAGACAGTCTGAACATGTCTTTTAAGTCCAACACAGTTTGTGTATCTCCCTCCTAAATGTAACCATCTAACAGCCATGGAATGTTACATACTTCCATCCATGAAAGTAGCATAGAGGAGCATACTGAAAAATACAATTGGAAGACATAGTATGAATGAACATGCTGCCATCTTTATTGGAGCTGATGACTGTACTACTGGAATATAAATGTGAAAATACGATATTTAATGTGGATGATCTTCGTGGTATGACTTGTGTGACTTTGTCTATGTGTTTGATGACTATTTCCACATCCTGGGTTTGTTCCCTGTATGGTGAAAATGGAGGATGTGTATGTATGTATATGATGAGTCCTGTATCAATATATTTTGATTTTTGGGAAAATTGTATTAATTTTAAGTTTTTATGTACTTTTTAAATTATGTTTAGTTACAATTGTAATAAGTTCTTGTTTTGTTTTTTAATATTGCCTGTGTTAGTTAACTGGTGTATGTGTGTTATTTTAGTTGTGTGACTTATGTAATCTATTACATGTATACATCTATAATCAAATGGACTATTTCCACATCCTAGGATTTTTGCCTGTATGGAAATATGGAAAATAAAGGAAATGAAATGATATTAGGATTTCAAAAATCTGTAATTTTCTCTCTTGACAAGCAACAACTTCCAGTATGTCTGCCACAGAAATATGTCAGTGTGGATTTAATTTCCAATGTGTTCTTCTATCATCTGGTGCAAAAGAGAGCACATATGTTCACAAGATGGTGAAATCCCTACTGGTTCTCCCACTCCATCATGCAATTAAGATCCCTCTACAAAACAATGAAGTCTAAGAAAAGTCAGTGTGTCACTAGATACAAGTTCTTGTACTGATGACCTCAGAGTCCATGAATTCTGAAGTCTGTATCAGAAAATTAAATAAAAACATAACACCCACAAAGTTGTGAAACTTACAATTTAGACAAAACTTTGAAAAAAAAAGGTGACATCATTACACGGAAAGACAAGCAACTGTATCTTGGTCTGGTTCAAAATGGCCAGGAAAAAAAAAGACGTTTTGGTTTACAGCTGATTTACTATAAAACAAAAAATTAATTCACAGAACTTGCTTAGTACAAGAGGTAGTTCTTCTGTTGCCTGGTTTTATTCAGTTTTAAAACTGCATCTTGAAATTTTCATTGCAGAATTCTAAATGTCTTTATTTACTTCTTCATAGTTACATTCATATATTAATTTAATTTAATTTATTCTTATATTCAAGTAGATCCAATTACAGGGCGCAAAACAAGTTCACGCACCACTGGATATAGAATGTGTCAAAAATCAAAACAAATGTGCCAACCTATCACTGGAACAAGTCAAAATAACATAATATAAAACATAGACAACACAGTCACTAAACATAATAAAATATGACTACAACAAGACTTAAATACTAGATGAAAACAAATTAAGAATTTATCTTATAAAATTAATTCAGTTTATAAAAAATGCATATGAATGGATATTATCAATAAACAATACAATATCAAATAATGTATGTTACATCACTCATACATCAAAAGAAAAACTATAGAAACATCTAACATGCCTCAACAATAAATGGAATAAATAAATTCTCTCAGAAATGTATTAAATAACTTTTATGGTAATAAATACATACATTTATAAAACAAGAGATTGTACATTAAAATAAAGTCATAGCAGGTATGTATGCAGATCTAAAGTAGATGATTATTTATAAATTTTTAGTTAATAGGACTTGTCAAGGTTAATTTTAGATAGTATTTATAAGAACCAAGATCACCCCTTGTGTTCCATTCATAATATTCATTTAAAGAATAAAATGAACCAGCAAGAAGAAAATTTTTTAGAACCTGTTTGAATTTAGTAATATCATTTAATAGATTCCTGACGTCTTGAGATAGATTACTGAATATCCTAATCCCTGAATAGTATACACAATTCTGCACTTTAGCTAATTTATTAATTGGAAAATGTAAGTCAAAGCCTTCTCTGGTGTCAATGCTGTGTATAGAATTAAATTTTTAGAACCTTAAATTCTTAACTACAAAAATTGATACAGAAAATATATATTGAGAATATAAGGGCAGAATATTTAACTGCCTGAACAATGGATGACAAGAGTCCTTATTTCTTGCCTTCATAATAATTCTCACTAGTCATTTTTAGATTTTGAAGATTAAATTACTATGCGTCGAATTGCCCCAAAATATTACTCCATATGACATAATGGAATGTACATATGCAAAATAAATCATTCTTAAACTCTCCTGAGTCATAAATGCGGATAGAGTTCTAATAGAATAACTAGCCGCACTCAGCTCAGTTACCAACTGATTTATTTGATCTTACCATGATAAGGTATTATCTGTGGTTAGTCCTAGGAATTTTGTATTATAAGTATTTTTAATTTGAACATCCTTATAGTTTAGATTTATGTTTAATGTAGTATTTACTTTTGATGAAAAATGCACAAAGTTAGTTTTGTTAAAATTTAATGATAATGAATTATTCATAAACCATTTTCTTATATAGATTCTAATCTAATCTACTGGCAATGTCTATATCCAACGGTTATGTACCTGAATATGTGGACTGACATATGGGTCAAAGCAAGTCCATTTAGAGGTAACTTTGAGCTGAAATTTTGAAAATTTCAGATCATAGCCTGCAATACAGGAAAGCTTGTAGAACAAGTTACAAGACATCACTTGATACTAAAGAGCCCTAAGAATAACACTAATTGAACATCAATGCTGATGTACAAAAACTAAAACATTTATCATTAGAGAGTAGAAAATTGAGTTGAATTTAACCAGGTTGACGGTACATTACATATATCACAAGACCACTATTTACAAGTCACTGAGCAGTAACATAATTTTATGTTCAATTTTCGGGAAAAAATACAATGAAACCCATCGACAACACAACAATTATAATTGCTTGTGCCGTACTTAAATCGATATCAGCATATTATGATCCACAATGCGTATGAACAAGAAGATATACCTTTCTTTTACCTTTTTACGTATTCAGAATCCGCGATGACTTCTTCCGGGTTATTTTATCAAGAGCAATCATCCAAACGCATCACTTTTCCCAGAACAGTCAACTATTTGGAAAGGTTACGGCTGTTAAAGACTACCACAATACCTTTTCTCTGTTTCATACACGGCTTCTTAAGGTTTTAACTTCAGGATAGTAGGCTCGAAACAGATACAAATGTGAATTTTAGCCTCAAATCAGCCTATTTCAAAATACTTGTCAATATTTCCTACCGACGTAGCAACCACAACAACCAAACCCACGGTACAGTCATTGTTCTGTATCGTCGATCTCGTCGATTATATCATATCGTCTGCTATCGTCGCATTAGCCAATAGAAAATTCGATCGGAGCCAACGGAGCAGAGAAAATAGAAAATGAAGAAAGCAGTCTTCTGGGATTTGGCACCGTGTATATGTGATGTTAAGCGACGTTTCGGAGGAACGTATCGCCCCCATCTTCAGGGTAGAATAAAAAGTATAAGAAATCTGCAAGCAAACGGTAAAGCAGTCTGCTTTACCGTTTCTCACGGTGTTGTCGCTTGCAGATTTCTTATACTTTTTCTTCTACCCTGAAGATGGGGGCGATACGTTCCTCCGAAACGTCGGTTAACACCACATATACACGGTGCCAAATCCCAGAAGACTGCTTTCTTCATAGTCACCGCCGTGAAAGCCTCAAATCTTACAAAATAGAAAATGGTTATGTCACACGAAAATTGCGCTGTATGCTATAATTCAGTATGCGACTGATACCATATCACAGATTGCAAACGTAGAGACAGTTCGTTGTTTTTATCACACTTTTTTCTGCTTTCAAATGCCTATAATTTCAACTTGAGGTCCTCAGAGCCCTCAGAGCGCTCAGAGCCCTCAGACCAGTAACTGCCACGACCGGTGATTTCGACTGATCTCGACCATCTCGATCTTGTCGATCGTTCTCGACCAGAGTGCCTCTGTTAACACCATTAACACGGTTAAGACGGTTAACACTACGACACCGGACACAGCGCCTCACCTGGGGTTGTGACGTCGCTAATTGGGCCCCGGAGCCCCTGGATGATAGGCAATATGTAGCATGGTCCGATGAGTCACCCAAAAACCTGCACCTACAAATACCAGGGAGCTGTGGGCGGCTATATCCAGACTTCCAGACCGATCCAGACGGCGTGGCTCAGCATCTCTCCAGATCACTCCAGAGCCTCCAGGGTCTTCCGTCCATTTGTGGAATCGATGCCACGTCGAATTGCTGCACTTCGCCGGGCTGGAGGGGGTCCAACACGATACTTTGTACTTATCCCATGACTTTTGGCACTTCAGTGTATATATAGAGTTCTTGTGATTTGTATGCCTGTTTTGTGTACGGTGAATTAAGTGTTATATTTTTAAAATTATAGTTAATATGCTAATGATTTAAATGGCAAAGTACAGGTTTCTTTTTATAACACGCATTTAATAATCTGTGATAAAAGTATCTATAGTTAGCAATTGCTGTGTATAAGTAATCTGTGATGACTGATCTCAATTGTGGTTGGCTGGCAGAACCGGCAGTCGTTACCGTTACTGTTTTGTTTTGACGGTTGGTGTATGCATAAGTTTTGTGGATGTTGAAGTGTTTTCCGAAGAATTGATAGATTTTAAACTGTTTTTTTGTGGATTTAAAGAAGGTATGTAATATGTGCTAAGTTTCTGAACCTGCACAATTGTTATCTGCCCCAGATTTATTAGTTCTAAGTGCTTATGAACTGTGACTCATCAGGGTGCATGAATTTTATTAGGGAACTCTTTGAACAGAAAAGATATGGGATACTTATTCTCGGTTGCGCAGTGAATGTTAGGTTTCCAACATACGAATTAGATCTGGGAAGCGAAATGTGAATTTATATAATAAAATTCCAAATGCAGCAGGCTTGTGCAATAAACGTTACTTGCCATATGTAGTAAGTGCTTGTAGCATTTTCATGTTTAGAAATATAATATGTAATATGTAATTTGCATATAGCGGACATCTGTTCTGGAAGTATGGCAGCACGTTAAGCATGAAGATTAAATTTCCTTACATTGTGAACTGGCTCTGTATAAGCAGAACTTCACTAATGATTACTGTAAGAATTGACATAGACTGCCCATACTGCATAGCAACTGCTAGCATTGACACCTGCCCACCACTTCTGCCTTCACTCATGTCTGAAAGCATGTGAACAAGTTTTTGCAACACAATCTGAAGCTCTGAAGTAAATGATTCACCACACTTTTACAGCACACCATGCCATTACATTTCCAATGAGTAGTGGCACTTGTTGAATGACATGAGGATATCATTGGCTTCTTGTTCATAAATTTTGCATATTGACATGACCACTGAGAGTAAACATAGCTTTGTCATGGATATGTTTTTTTATAGGGGCAGGATTTAATTGGTCTAGTGGCTGTGAATGCAAGGTTTATCAGAACTAGTTTCCTAACAATTTGTGATTACCAGTCACTTATTGTGTGTAAATATCTTGAACTTTTTCTTCAGTATGCACATTCCTCTTGGATTTTTTATTTTTGTCACAAACCACTTGCTGACAAGCTTCAATATGCATGACTAGGAACTCAATTTTGTGGCATTTATGAACTAACCTCCTTGCGTGCTTTCCAAAAGTTTTCATTTTATTTGAAGGCTCCAACTGTGAAAACTCGCTGTTTAGTTTTATACCCCAAGTAACAAACTCAGACTTCAAAATTAAGAAAGAAGTCTTTACCAAGTAGAACTTTTTGCCTATGGTATTGATCTCATTATGTTTGATGATTGAGTCATTGTCATATTGTGAAGTTGTTCAAAATATATGAGTGAAATCCTCGTGCGAGTTAACCAAGCATCATTATACAATGTAAAGGCAGTGGTGTAGCATGCTCCTCATACAAGTCCATGGCAAGCATTTGCATCAGAACTTCAGCATGTCACAGAACTTGTTTACATGCTGTGGGGCATGCTTGAAAGCAGAAGAGGGTCAATTTTAGCAAGTCTTGTAAAAAAATTTGTGTAAGTTTTTATCATTTTTTTTTTTAAAGTAATCAGTGGTTAGGTGCTCTTTGAGTGCAGAGAGGGACAGTGTGCGAAGTGGGGGAACTCTGTGCAGTCTCTACTGCAGGGCTGTCACAGGGAGCCAGTTCTGTGCCATGTATTTGTGGGACATTATTTTTAGAAGTGATGTATTTTGTTTCGTGATTTTCTTTCATTAGTCCCATGATATGGAAAAGTTTGTATTTTTATGCTGAATTAAGTTTGTGTATGTATTTATAAACAAGGGCAGTTGATGTTTGAATGCCAGTCTGATTATAAATCTTTTTTTTTTTTTTTTTAGTTTGTGGAATATCTGAGCCAACATGATGAACTCTGCTTATGAACGGCGTTTGTTGCGGAAACATACTGGTAACTTAGGATCTAGTGGTTCCTTAGAAGCAAGGCCACTTACAGCTGCATTGCCACCATCTGGAGGTTTCCTTGAATCAAGCAGTGATGTGTCCCCTGTCATGGCACCGCCAGCAAAAAAAGTAAGTGGAACTTGTTTCAGTATCATATATGTGTAAATGGTTACTTAAGACCATGGCAGCTGGGCTAGTAAAGTGACTTGCTATGAACTGGATGGCAGAAGTTCAAAATCCAAAGGTGACATGAATTTTCACTGCATCAGCATGTCCAAAACAGCTCTCTGCCCACCCAACTTTGCATCCAGCATGAGCAAAGGGACAAAGTTTTTAATTGGACGCTTTACGAAGAGTTATCCGCATTTTACTCACCCAAGCTAGAACAACAGAAATGTAACCCACAAGGTAGGCCTCTTGATAGGCGTGTATTCAGGTCATGTGATCCCTATTGTGCATTATGGTCTGACATGAGGAATCACACGTGGTAGGCTTTGAGGTGAATGGTTAATGAGCCCATGATCTACAGTGGTGAGATGTTTTGATATAAGTGTGCTGCTTCTGGCAAAGACACATAGTTAAGCGTGTGTTAAAGGAAATGTTCACACTTACATATTTATAGTAGATCCTTACTGAAAGATTTGGTGTGATCACAGGTTCTAACCTCACTTCAGCCATAATTAAATTCTAAGCCTGTCCCTGAGTATACAGGGTGTTTCAAAAAGAGCTTTACAACTTTGAAAGCTTATAGCAATTTATAGAGAGGATATACACATCGTCTTGAACTGTCATAATGTAGCAAAATACACCAAGTTTCATGCACATGGTACTGTAGTACCCAATACCGCCACCGCGAGCGCTCCCCGGTAGGCCACATGTTTCTGATGCTGCAGTGGAACAGATTAGGGAGAGCTTCGTTCAAAGCCCATGAAAGTCAAGGCGACGTGCGTCTCGGGGAACTGGTATTCCAAATGTTACTGTGCGGCGAGTGTTACGAAAAGTTTACACTTAAAAGCGTACAAACTATCCATTGTTTAACACCTTACGGCTGCAGATACGGTGGTTCATATGGAATTTTGTGTGCAAATGTTTCATCGGATACAAGACGATGAGAAGTTTCTGGTCTCCGTAATTTTCAGTGATGAGAGCACGTTTCATGTCAGTGGTTAGGTGAATACCCACAACTGCAGGATCTGGGGCAGCGAAAATCAACGTGTCTCCCTGGAACATGTTCGTGATAGCCCAAAGGTGAACGTGTTTTGCACCCTCAGCAAAGAAAGAGTGTACAGCCCCTTCTTCTTCATGGGGATGACCATTACCGGTATCATATATTTCGACATGCTCCAAGAGTTCCTCATTCCACAGTTAGACAAAGATGACCAAGAAGGACACATTCACTTACAGCAAGACGGTGCACCCCCTCATTACCTTGGAGAAGTGGGCGAGTACCTCAACACCTGTTTCCCAGGTCGGTGGATTGGTAGAACGGCGCCGATAGCATGGCCACCTCATTCCCTGGATCTCACTCCCCTGGATTTTTTCTTATGGGGATTCGTTAAAGATCGAGTGTTTGTACCACCTTTGCCTGCAAATTTTGTTGAGCTCCAAACTCGAATTACTGCCTCAGTTGCAGAAGTGATGCCAGAGATGCTACGTAGCGTGTGGCAAGAGACTGACTGCAGGTGGGACGTCTACCGCATTATCGGTGGAAGTCACATTGAACCATAACTATCCAAGGTAAAACTTGGTGTGTTTTGCTACATTATGACAGTCCGAAGCGTTGTGTATGTCCTCTGTATAAATCTATATAGGCTTTCAAAGTTGTAAAGCTCTTTTTGAAACACCCTGTATTGTCTGCCTTCATGTGAAGACTTGTGCTACATATTTTCACTGTTGAAAGGAAACATGGTGGAATTTTTTTAGTAAATTCTCTGTGTCTGTCTTGGTGTAAATGTTTTGATTCTCAAAGTCCTATACATTGTTCGTTCTTTAACTCGTCAAAAATTTATTTTCTGTCCCCTTCATTGCACATGTTTCATCCCTGAAAGGACAATTATATGCATAACATTTACAGTTTTGTTTTCATACAAGTTTCTGAAAGGAACTGAAATCCATGCCATGTTCCAAGAACTTCGTTTGAAAGATTTGCACATTTCTCATTTGACTGGAAAATTTGAGATTCTAATGATGTCTGATTTATAATTCCAGCGACATATTTTACTGACATCTGAGACCCCACGCTATAGGAAGATCGGTGATCGATTCATTCCAACACGCAATAGAAACAACTGGCTGACTAAATTTGCCACTATCACAGTGAGTATTTTTAATAATCTTTATTATTGTGTTTGAATAAATTGAGTTCACAAGTATGATGGATTAATTATGGATAGAATAAATTTTGCATTCTGGTGGGGGACTAATGTCTGTGTGACTGGTAAATTCCTGGCATGAAGAGTTCTTGTGGTCTACCAGCAGTTCCTGTAGGTGAGCAATGTCATGTTGCTCTTCTGCTGATATGGGATACCAACTGTGCTGTTTGTCCTTAGCACACCACTTTAATATTTCATTCCGTCTAAAAGACTGCTGCAACAAAAGGAGTACCATAGTGATGCAAGCACCCTATCTGGTGGATAACATGGGCTCTGTTTATCTGTGCCAGGAGTCAGGATTGTTGTGTCACTAGCAGTGTTACCGCTGTTTATTTAGAGGCCTTTTTCCTAATGAGAACCTCCTTGTAAGGAGTGAAAATGGTGTCAGTTTCTTAAGCTGTTGGGAACTAACACAGTTTCCAAGATATGGTGAGTCACCCTCTCCAAAGAAAACAAAAATAATGACATCTGTGTCCAGTTGGTCATTTATAATCTCTTTTATTATAATTTGTGATCATATTGAATAATTGCAATGAAATTTACGATGCGAGGCATATTGTAATTGAATAGAGAGGAAATTTTAACCACTTGTGTCATGTAGTTATGACCAAGACTTGGTTAATAAGTACCTGTATCTAACATTCATGGTAGTACTTATGTTAAAGGGTCCAAAAGTTGAACACTAAATATCAGTGATAGAAGATGGGTTGAAGCACTGAAATTTCTCTGAGTATGTGGACATAGCTTTTGTGATCATGACTGTGCACCTGGATGGGAAGTTTCAATTTAGAGGAAAGAATTCAGCAATACAAACCCCAATGGTGTGAACATAGGAAACACAATAGAATGATCCAAAGAATTATGCAGTATAAGCCTCCAGGATAAAGAGAGACCAGATAATCCAGAATAAGTTGAGAGGATTTGTTCTGGTGCTTACCTTGCAGCTGATGATAATGGATCATGATTACTGTATATGGTTGTATGAAAGTCACAGGCATAGTGTGTGTGTGGGAACACACAAGAGGTTATGTAGGTTCAAGAAGACTTGTTATAAGGAATTCAGTAATGTAGGTAAGGTGCATTATGCACTTTAATTTTCACTTAAAAGTTAATGGAGTGTAATTATATGTTGACAGAGAGATTAGGGGACCCAGTTCAAGGTTATTTTAACACTTCTCTGATATTAAGACTGTTCTTGAGCAGAGATGAATGGGAAGAAATCTCTACATTCCGTTTATGCAGTCTCTTATTTCATTTCTTTGAGATTTGGAGCAGCTGTATCACTGCATCATCATTTGAAACTTGCTGTTATGATGTAGTTATATAGTTCATTTCATTTGAGATGTTTATTTGAAATTTGCGATGTTTCCTTTGTTTATAATATGTGTGGATTCATCTTAGTGCTGGGTAATTGAGGAAATGTCTTTGAAATTGCTGTGATTTTAATTTTAGGAGGATGGCCATAGTGTACTAACAAGAAAGGCTACTGAGAATGGCCGCTGGAATTGTGATGGATCACCATACTCATGTCTTCTGAGGAATGAACTGCTTGGTGCTGGCATTGAAGATGTTAAAGACCAATATGATGAGAGAGGGGCATTGGTCCCACTGAATGGAAGAAATCTGTTTAAGGTACGGCAGCTTCACATTGGTATATATAGTTGAGGCAACAATAGTGATGTTTATTTAATTATTTCTATATATTTTTGCTTGAGTTTTACTGCCTGGAATGTAGTGCTGTATAGCACAATGAAAGCCAAGCAAGAAAGCCTCATGGAGTATGCACCAAGTTGTGCTTACTCTTCGACCATGATGATAGAGGTGATATGTTCCTCGAAAATGTCTGTTGACTTTCGCAACTGCCTGGTGTTGTTATATCCCAGAAGACAGATGTGTCCAACATATTTCTACCTGTTGACTCCTTGATGTTGGTATGCCTAGTTTTATTTTGTAGTATATTACTCCCTCCAAAAAGTATCCGACCTTGGGCTGGGAAAAAAAGTTCTGTATCTGGGTGGTTACAATACCTAATCTCCTTCAAAGTAGGCCCCTTGTGACTCCACACACTTAGCCCAGCGGTCCTTCATCGCTGGAAGCAATTCTGGAAGGCTTCTTTTGGAATGGCGTGCAGCTGCACCGTCGTGTTCTGTATGGTGTCCTCGCGGCTGTCAAAACAGCAGCCTTTTAGCGGTGTTTTCAATCTCGGGAACAGCCAGAAATCACAAGGAGCCATGTCAGGAGAGTAGGGAGCCTGGCGAACCTGCGGAATGCTGTGCTTGGCCAGGAAACCCTCAATCAGGTGTGATGAATGAGCTGGGGCGTTGTCATGATGCAGCTGCCAGTTGCGTGCATCCCACAGCTCCGGTCTCTTGCGCCAAACTGCATCACGAAGATGGCAGTATGCCATCAGTATGGTAGTATTCCTTATTGACAGTCTGGCCTAGTGGTGATGCACAACACCCCGGTAATCAAAAAAAAAAAAACATTTGGTATCACCTTCACATTGCTCCGAACCTGTCGTACTCTTTTGGGCCTTGAGGATGTTGGATGCTTCCACTGTGACGCCTGGAACTTGGTTTCCACGCCCACGACTCGTCGCCAGTGATCACAGTCTTCAGGAACTCAGGATCCCTGTTGGCGCACTCCAGCATGTCCTGTGCGACTTCAAGATGGAGTTGTTGATGTTCGGCAAAATCAGCTTGGGCACAAATTTTGCCGCCACTCTTCGCATGCCCAAATCCTCAGTTAAAATTTTGTTTGCGGAACCTCTGCTGATCCCAACCTCATCAGCAACTTCACGGATGGCCAAACAACGGTCCTCCATGATCAGTGTCTGCACTTTTTCAATGACATCAGCATTGACGGTTTCCCGGAATGCTTCTCACTGTCCGCTGACATACGGCAATGTTTAAAGTGGTTGAACCACTCTTTAATATGAGTGACCCCCATTGCATCATCGCCGAAAGCCTGCTGAATTTTGTGGATTGTTTCCGTTTGGGTATCCCCAAGTTTCTGACAAAACTTAATTCAGTATTGCTGCTCCAAGCGTTCTGCCATCTTGGGCGAAACGAGAATGCGACGAACACGTGTTACACCACTTCGGCAGTGTTGCGAGTTAGCAAAAAATCACGCGTGTGCATGAAAGTCCTTTCTACCACTACGCTCAGTTTCCCCACCCCTTTGACCATTACTTACAGCGAAAAGAATAAAGTAGGGTACTTTTTGGACATACGGTATTTAATGTGCTGTATCAGTTGCAGAAGTTTCATATGTTCAGTTGAGATGTGAGGACAGTAAGAAATGGTAATCAAGGAGTTAGGGCAATATTTAAGGTTTTGTCCTCTTGTAACAACTGAGGAGAACTGTGGCAGGTGTCTGCCTGGATAGTCAGTGTCCCATTTGAAATAGGCCTGCCCCCTAGTGTGGTGTCTTGGGCAGATGTGCTTGAGTCGGTTGCGAATGATATTGAGAATCGCCCAGTGCCATGCTGTTTGGTTCTGCCCACCCAAAATATTTGTGTAGAGTAAATAAATGTTTCTGAAATTCCACAGAACCTGAGACTTTATAGTTTACTTTATAGTTTATAGTTTATAGTTTAAGACTCACGCTCCTGAGGGTCTTCACTGTCAAATAAGTCTAATAACTGTTAACATACACAAAATTTCAAAATGATAAGCATAATAATACATGCAATATACATATAAAAAGACAGGAGTACTTTGATACATACAGAAGAGCAATGAAATTTATTTACTGCACTATGAAATCAAATTGCTTTTATAACCAATTGGATACTTTCGCAGCACCGACGTTTCATAACATTTGAATTTGTCACTTCCTTTCCAGACTCATAAGTTTTGTATTTATATCAGAGTGACATAATCATATGTGACATTGCAAAACACATGACACCAGAATTTACACAATGTTTCTACGTGAAGCATACACTACAATGTTGGAATAGTTATTAAACATTTAGGAAGGACATGTTTTTCTGCATATAACATGACGACTGACTTATTCCAGAATTTTCTCTTTTTACAAAACACATACTGACGAATTTACTAGATTAGACCAGATCTCAACGAGACTGCAGAAGCTGTGTACTCTTAACAGGAATACTCCACAGAAGGAATTAAAAATTAAAATGTAGTATTCATTCATTCATCAGTAATCTGTCAGACGACAGGTCCACAGTCTCTTCCAAAACAGTTCCTCCACTTAATGCGATCTTCTGTTTTTGGAAAGAGACTATCCAGGAAAAGTGATAATGTGGTAGTTTTTCCATTTGCTTTCCATATATATATATATATCATTTTATCATGTCATATATTTATATTTATCATATATCATTTTAAAATTATTGGCTAAACAAACGTTCTAGGAAGAACTAACCACCTAATATTCTTACATTATCTACTGAGTATTTGTTATGATACAGACCACACAGAAAGAGTGTCCAACAGTTCTTTGTTGTTGGTTGCGTATTCACTGCCACGGGAACATGCTTACCAAGATTTAGAACTTAGAATTTAATTTAGAACTTAATAAAGCAGACGACAATATAAAGATATACCATCAAAATATTAGGGTACTGAGAAACAAAAGAACTGAAATGGTAAACTCACTACTCCCGGAACTCCCTCATATTTAATGCATAACAGAATACCATTTAAGGGAATTTGAACTGGAAAGCTCACCAATAGAACATTATAAGTTAGGAGCAAAATTCTGTAGAGAAAAATTAAAAGATGGTGGAACATGCATTTTTATTCATGAATTTATAAGTTTTATAACTATTAATTTACAAGAATTTTGCAAGGAACAAGACATTGAAGTTTGTGCCATAAAAATTAACTTATCAACTTCTATCATCTGTGTTATATCTATCTATAGGTCTCCTGATGGGAATTTCCAGTGGTTTTTGAAGATGATCGGAAATTATCTGAATAATCTATATAATGTAAATATAAATTTTATTATATGTGGGGACCTCAATATAAACTACCTAGATAACAACTGTAAAAAAAGCAGCAATTTGATACCTTACTGTCTACATTTAATTTAACTAGTGTTGTAAATTTTCCAACTAGAGTGCAAAATGAAGTAGCAACGGCCATTGAAAATATTTTTTTAGATGTGTCTAAAAACGCTAATTATAATGTATATCCCCACATTAACGGCCTATCAGACCATGACGCCCAAAGTATTAAGTTCAAAAATCTTAATATACAAGGATTAAATAATACCACCCAAATCATAAGGAATTTCAATAAGCACTCTATAGCTAATTTTAAGCTCAAACTGAGCTTTGAGATGTGGGAAGATATTTTTGAAGCAACTGACGTAAATATAATGTTTAATAATTTTCTCAATACCTATCTTAGGATTTTCTACTCCAGTTTTACGAGAAGAAAAATAAAGAGCAAACCAAATGTTCATGAATGGTTAACTACAGGAATACGTATTTCATGTAGAAACAAAAGAAATCTTTATTTACAGTGTAGGACTAGTAATGATATTAAATTAAAAGAACATTACAAAGAATACTGAAAAATTCTAACTAATGTCATCAAAGCGGCTAAAAAAATTCACTACGACAGGAGGATTATAGACTCTAAAAGTAAATAAAAAACTGTTTGGAACATAATCAAAACTGAAACTGGGAAAAAAAGAAGATAAAGTAGACATTCAATCTCTTGATATTAAGGGAATTATAACTTCCGACCAACAAATCATGGCAAAAAATCTTATTGATTATTTTGTAACAGTTGCTGAGGATATTATTGATAATACAAGTATTAGTAAAACTGGACAGCCTATGCATGATAACTATTTAAATTATATGTCCTCAATGTTCACGAGTCCGCTGTCAAATATTCGACCTAAGCATGCCTCTACCCATGAGATAGAAGGAATCATCAAATCCTTAAAAGTCAAATACTCCCATGGTTATGATGAAATACCTGTCGCAATATTGGAAGCTAGTGCCCTATTTGTTAGTTCTCCGCTAATATATATTGTAAATAAATCTCTTTCTTCAGGAATTTACCCAACTAG
>NW_019731236.1:1475861-1511696 GCF_002891405.2 Cryptotermes secundus | reverse complement strand
GTGATATCCCCTGATAATTACTACAGTCAGTTTTATCACCCTTCTCATGAACTGGTACAATAATAGAGTCCTGCCACTGATCAGGCAATTTTTCTTTATGCCAAATAGAAGTAATTAGATTGTGCATCTTAGAATGTAATATTTCGCCTCCTGCCTGAATAAGTTCTGCCAGAATTTCACCACCTGGCGAATTATACCGTTTCAATTTTGCAATAGCACTTTCAACCTCAAAGGCGCTAGGATCAGGTATTAACGGCTCCACTGTATGGATTTCTGTCTGCCTAACATCACTGACCCTATGTACATTCAATAACACATAAAGTTGTTACTGAACATTTAGTTTGTTCATTATAGGGAGTTAGTACGGGTTTTTTATTGCTAGTGGGGTGGGAGTAAGTCCCTTGCACTGCAGCCACTTCTTGCGTATTGTACCAGCCCCAGATGATAGGTGAGGGTGATTGTGGAGCAATTGGCAGGAGAAACCGAAGTACTCGGAGAAAACCTGCCCCAGCGCCACTTTGTCCACTACAAATCCCACTTGACCAGACCCGGAATCGAACCTGGGCCGCCGCGGTGGGAAGCCAGCGACTAACCGCTTGAGCTATGGCGCGGCCCAGTTGGTACTCACGACGTTTAAATATTCTTGGCGCGTAACTTTACGACGTCTACTATAGACACGTAATCGGTTAGTACAATATTCTTCTACTGAGGGCAGAACTAGTGAACTCGCGTTTGTTGTGGTGTTTCTGAGCCATGGCGGCCATGTTGGCAACCAATAACATGGGAGTTTCACGGGGCTGTTCTGAGCGTGAGACTGATTTATTCCAACAGTCGATAACGTTTGGAAATGATTGCTGCAGGAATTACATTAATTAGTTTAGCATTAACTACTGCGATAAATGCAATGCGTACTATCAAAAGAAGCAGTTCTACACGGTAGGTAATATGTACCGATCCTGTCATGTCAGTAGGTCCACATTAAGGATGGATGGAATTATGCAGATGTTACGGTGCTGTGTATGTTTTTGTTTCAGAGTATTGGATGGAGCGTAGGCAAAGAGACATGAATTAACAGAATTTCACTTGCATCCTAAGATGCAAGGGGAATCGACACATTTGTGTACTTTAATGCTGTATCGTGTAGTTACTGACTGCAGGGGCCTTTGTTTGGTAATTCGGTTTATTGGACTCATACGAACCATACCTACAATTAGTTTCAGCGCTGTCTCCATAATTTACGCAATTCACACATATATAGAAACACAAAATTCCCTGGCTTGCAAAATGATAATCATTTAAACTTGAAAAACCATATCGATCAGTTGATTACAAAGTTAAGTGGACCATGTTATGCAGTTAGATTTCTGTTACATATTAGTAACATTGGCCACACTCGAATAAATCTATTTTGCTAATTTTCACTCTTTAATGAAGTATGGAATAACTTTCTGGGGGAATTCATCTGACAGTATTTACATTGCAAAAGAAAATGGTTAGAATCATGATGGGTGTCAAATCCTGTAATTCCTGTAGAGATCTATTTAAGAGACTACAGATCTTAACTTTGCCTTGTGAATATATATATATATATATATATATATATATTCATTAATAAACTTCATTACAAATAATGAACATTTTCAGATGAATGCGGTTGTAGACAGTGTTAACACAAGACACAAACACTGTCTTCATAAACCAATTGCTAACCTCTCATGCTTTCAGAAAAGCGCAAATTATGCTGGGATCAACATTTTAATAACCTGCCATCCGATCTTAAAAGTCTTATGAATGAAAAGGCATGATTTAAAATAGCACTGAAACGATACTTAAATACACATTAATTCTACTCTGTTGATGAATACCTATTATCTAGAAAATAACTTATGTATCTTTAAATAGCCTTGTGTGTAGACACTGTGAATTCTTGGTTTCTCTTGTGTGACAACTCCATTGGGTCTGTACATATGTTTTGTATTTATATGACACATTCACATCCAACAGTCATTTTGACTAACTTTGGATCCATGGAATGCAATGTAATGTATTGTAATGTGGCACATGATAAAGTCTTCTCAGTTCACCTTCACTAGTCGTAGGATTAGCCTCAGTGTCAAGTCAAAGTCAAAGTCACTTGCGACTGATGGCCGGTCAGTCTGTCTGTCTTTCATGACCAGATGTTTCTTCTTACATGAAATTTACTGTCCTCTCCATTTTGGGGAGCCCTCTCAGACGGGAGGTCGGGTCTGTTATTTGTCAGTTATAGTCTGTATTAGTAAGTCCATTGTCAGTACGTACATATATTTACAAATTTAACTTTATTCTTACTCCTATGTACAATATATACAAGGCCACTGCCAGTCCAGGCTCAGTACAGCAGACTATGTCCTATTTCTAGTAGGATTCGCTACCATGGCAGTCTAGTTACTTGAATGGTCATATGCATGACCACTGCCAAGTTTAAGCTTCTTATACTTTCTGTGTCAGGCTTTGTCTTGTCTGAAGAGCCTCAGTGTGACTGATTTGCAAATATAACTATGTGCTTGCTCTAGGAATATGATAAGATTCTGCAAGAGTCAGTGATTTTGTTGGTGATAGGAACATTTGAATGGATTAGTAATGTCTGAAGTTTTCACTTTTGCTACATTTTGGTAGATTTAATGCATGTTCTAGCTTGACCATTTCCTTATTCTCAACCCCATAATCCTGTTATCCTAATATTAACATTTTGTAATGCACTGTGAATGCTCTTACTGAGCACTGCATTTTGACAAAGTCCTAGTGATAGGATGCCAATAATCCCCTGAATTTCACCCAGTGGCTGCAGCTTTTTGCAATAGTATTATTGCCATTTTTTGCTTGAAGTTTGTGAATGTCAAGTGTTACTATTCATTGTATTATTTTGGACACGTGTTTCATAATTTTGGACCAGTTTTATTTAGTAATATATGAGATCAGAGTATGGTTAGCATTTGAAAAGACCACCCATATTTGTATATCTTTACAACTGGATTAATTATATGCAGGGTGTTATGGGAGGGGTCTACCAATCTTCATGGGTACACTAAACAAATGGATGAGTTAAAAATGTCCTTTTAAGATGTGTCTAATTTAAAAGGTTTAAGGAGGCATGGCAGTTTGAAAGTAAGATTAAGATTTATTATAAATAGTATGTTTATTGAAAATTTCAAATGTTCTGCAGTGTAAAACTAAAATAAGTGTATGTTACAG
Source organism: Cryptotermes secundus (assembly GCF_002891405.2). NCBI lineage: Eukaryota > Metazoa > Arthropoda > Insecta > Blattodea > Kalotermitidae > Cryptotermes > Cryptotermes secundus. The sequence goes on along the minus strand of NW_019731236.1, from coordinate 1,508,465 downwards.
AAGACTGTTCAGAATGTCTACCTCTAACTTGAATCCACATTTTGGAACATGATATGCCATTCATTGATGTGGCTGGCAGCCTTGTACTCAGATGTGCATTGAAGTGGCAGTCAGTCACTTTGAACAGTTTTTGTAACATGCTTCCTTTATAAAGACATACAGTATTTTAGTTTTATATTAATGTTGTTGTGAAAGTTATCATTAAATGCCTTTATTTCTGATATGTCTTCATATTACTTTCAAAATGCCACAACTCCATGAACTTTCCAAATTTGACTTCTGAATAGGCATTTATTTGTATATTAAAAATTACTTAAATGTACCCATGAAGTTTGGTAGGCCCTTCCTGAATCATCCTGTATATATATATTATAGCGTGTAGACCCGTTACTGGTTAACGACCTTGAAACAAATGACGAAACAACATCAGCTGCAAGGGAACAGGTTCTTTATAAGCAAGTATATGCAGTCATTATTGAGTGACGCCTTTATAGACAAACACGTCCCCATGAAGTGATTGGAATACAACAATGAATAGTGTTTTCTACACGGCCCGCGCTGAGATGTTATCACCAAGATGGCTTTACACTTTACATCCTCACAGGCTTACCTGTATTTTCCTGTAATCCTGCTAACGCCTCTTCTATTTCAATCCCCTGTCGTGATTTCGCCGCTAGACCCCTGTACTTCACCCGCCGTCTGCAAGGTCACACGTATTGGGCAGTCACTGTCACAACTACGAGTATGCCAATCGCTGCAAGACACCTGCTCTGCGCGCCGTCTGAAATGTCACTGCTGTCTAATTGCCGTGGCGCCTCATATATATAGTCGCAGTGTACACCTGTTACGTGGCACCTGTTACGTGGCGCGTGCCAGTGACGTGGCGCATGTTACGTGGCACATTTTACGCAATTGCCGTGTGCTCTTGTGTAACCGCACCATGCAGGAACTTCAGCAATGTTGTTTATTTACATTCTTAATTACAGTGTACTACAAGTAAACGAACTGTATTACTGTTAACAAAAGATGATACAGAATTGACCCCAGCAGGCGCCAAGGACGACATATGGGCTTTCTGAGGGACAAGCAAGCTGCAGGTCACTTGAAACCCCCAGAACGGAGCAGGAATTATCCCGCTGCGTTTTCTGGGAATTTCAGTGCTTAACTTCGACGGTGCGAGTCTTTCAAAATTTGAGACTTGACAGATACGAGTCGCAATAATTTTCGGAGAGGCGTACCTAGCGGTCGTTAACGTACCTTAATTTATTTGAGAGCTGTCAGAAGGACCGTCTCGTACTTAGGCCAAAATTAACATGGAACTTGTTAGGGATTAGCTGAATGTAAATGAAAATAACACCCAAATTTTAGGTTCAGCCAATCAGCAAAATTTCAAAGGAGAGGAAACCGGTCGTTCCCGGAACCGTCAGGACTTCTGGCTCTCCGGAGTAGTCAGTCGCAAAAAGGGAATAACAGGAGTCAGTAGTAACCTCCCGGACGTTAAATCGGTGTTGGCCGAGTCCGGTGTACAAATTCAAAGCGCTACAGCCTTGTAATGTGTAATTCTAGTTCACATCTACAATAAAGAGCAACAGTGTTTGTGAAGTGTGAGTTTTAAGTGTTCTCTCTCTCCTTGTGTGGGCAAGGCCCAGAAGTCTCCCTGAGACAGAATCTCATCCTGCGGTCTGAGCAGTCGGAACCCCAAACGCCCGCCTATCCATATCCCCCCCTTTGTTTTCCCCGTTCCAAATTCGTGGATTTCACGCAAGTCCACTGGCGCCCATACAAATTCAAATTCAGAGTAATCCCACACCCTACCCTGAACCAGACGACAACAAGGAAGCGGCGGATGAAAGTGGAGACCAATGTAAGGGCACTAAGTGGACAGTTATGAGTGGCGAGTTATAAATGCCGACCAACTTGTGGGGCTAGAAGTCTCACTGAGCGGTTAAACACATATAAGTGACGCCAAACGTGTAGGCGAACGAAACAGTTATACTTGTTACGTAATCGCCGACGTCTTGTTCACTGTACAATGTCGTTTGTCTTTCTTGGGCCTTCGACTGTTATTTTCATGTTGCATTAATATTTAATTTCGTATATGCTCCTATTGTTTTCTTTAGGTTCTAGCTCTCATGAAAAACAGAGGCAGTGGTTCTTTTGTTTGACGCGATGTCCGACGTTTAGTATGTTGCGGACAGGGCCGCTCCATAGCTCAAGCGGTTAGGCCCTGGCTTCTCACCGCGGCGGCCCGGGTTCGATTCCGGGTCTGGTCAAGTGTTTATGATGGACAAAGTAGCGCTGGTGCGGGTTTTCTCCGAGTACTTCGGTTTCCCCTGCCAATCGACATTCCACCAATTGCTCCACAATCACCCTCACATATCATCTGGGGCTGGTACAATAGGCCAGAAGTGGCCACAGTAGAAGGGACTTAGTCCCACCCCACTAGCAATAAAAAAAATGTTGGGACAATATGACCTTGTTTTTGTAGTTCCTGTTTTATTTCGTCTTCTTGGTTGTTTATTTTTGATGTTGGTTGCTGTTTCATTTGTCACATTTGTTTACATCTCCTCTCTGAGAGAGTGAGAGCCCTTCATATATTTTCTTAACCCCTTGCCAAAGGTAGGTTGTTCAAATATTTGGTAATGGCAGTAACAAAGTTGTATAGACTGCATACTTTTGTATAGGTTTTATGTACCTCTCTAAAATGTTTTGTATAATACTGTTATTAATGAAGTTGGCCTGATATGCAAGACTTTTCACCCTTATTATGCACTGGTTTCAGTTTTGAATACAGTGAAACCTCGATCTATCGTTCCCGGATATATCGTTTTCCCGGATCCGTCGTTCAATTTCTGTGGTCCCTGAACAAATCCTATTTAAACTATGGAAATAAAACCCGCATCGATCGTTCTTTGATTTATCGTTTTCCCGCATCTATCGGTCGGAATTCTTGGTCCCCATGAATGTTAATCCCGCATTGAACGTTTGAAAGTGCAACACCACACAAATGTTAGTAAGCATTGGTAGTAGTAAAAGCGGTTGATGTTTTTGAAACGTGTTGTAGCAAGTTGCAGAACCATGGGATGCGACCTTGAGCGTCTTTGACGCCTACGTGTCTGGACCAAGAGCTCGCGACATGTGGTGTGCTGTGTGTGGAAGAAATGTGTGGTGCGGTGGGAAGCGGAAGTTGCGAGGTGGAAGGGCAAGGTGAGTTGGTGATGATGACGATGAAACCGTTTCCGAACCAGTGCCCTGTTTTACGGAAGCACTTGAGTGCATTTGAGTCAGTGAGAGCGTTCATATATGCTCATGACATCACCGAAAGAGACCAAGCGAACATTGCTAGTATTGAAAGATTATTATATCATACAGGTGTTTTCTTTTATTGCAGCACCTCATGGAGGGATCATGGTATGCAGTCACAGAGACATGCCTGGCCTTCACTGTTTTTCGAGATGATTTCAGTCCAAAATTTGTTGCAGGTTTCACTGTTCTTCTGTTCTTGAAGTCTTTCCACTGGCTGGCAGAGGACAGAGCAGATTTTGTAAGTACATTCCCATAGTTTCTGTAAGAGAATGTATTCCTTATGGCCCTGTTTTAAGTAGTAGTTAACCCATTGTAGTCCAGCATCACATAGCAGCCTGTTCTTATTCTGAAATTCTTCATTTAGTTTTACAGTATGTGTTTTGTGAGGCTTTTATGCACATTTTCATGGCTGACCCAGATTATTAAAATACCCTAAACACTCTTTCATGAAGTCAGAGGTCTTTGATATTTAAGTAAGGAAATTATAATGGGGAATGTCTTTTCTTAACTGGAACTACAAGTTGTGCATAAGAAATAATTGTGTTAAGTTTTAGATGCATCCCTGTGGATCACTTATTAAATTCTCTCTCTTTGTCTATCTATATATATGAAACAATTTGAGAAGTGATAAACAGATTCTCATGAAATTTTTTTCTCGGGTTTTATTAGATTTTGTAAATATATTCTTATTTTTGGTTAAAATCTGAACAAAAATAATGGACGCTTTATGTGAAAACCTATATTGATTTCTGCATGTGCCTCAAAGTGTAACTCACTACACTAAATATTTCTGAGTGTGAAAAGTGTATCAAACAGACTGTAGGGAAAAAAGAAGAACTTCTTTTATATCCAGTAGTGTTACAGTTTTCCATAATTTTTACATTTTTATAGATAATTACACAAAAGGAGTGAATGTCCAAATATTGTTATTTTATGGATATATGTATGAATGTCCAAGTGCAACAGTGAACAGTGTTTTCCAAATTATGTGGAAGTCTCTTAGTGTCAATAATAAATAAATGAAGCTTTCTTCCACCATAATTTATAGACCTACTTATCTTGCATGTACACATGTGTATATTTGATTGAAAATGTAAATGAATATGCTGCTGCAACCATTCATTCATTCATTCATTCATTCATTCATTCAGCCAGTCATTGTTTCCTTTCTTTCATTTGTGTTTCCTGTTTCCCCCTCTGGAGCACAGGACACCTGTGAAATGCTTCGTTTCACTTCAGTTTCTTAATCATAGAGACAGCTGGTAGGAATCCTTGGATGGCCATCATCCTGTCACAAGACTGCTGCTACCCGTGTAGAATAAATGCAGACAGACATCCATGCCTCGAGTGGGATTCAAACCCACCATCCCAGTGTTTGAGTGGGCAAAGACAGTTCTTGCATTACATCACATGACTGCTGTGATCGGCCCAGCAACCATTACTTTATTTACATTTAAACTTTTGTTTCTTTTTGAGGTAATTAAACAGAAGTTAGTGAATACACCATACATATATTCTCTGTCTTGTTTATCATGTCTTTTTTTGGTTCCAGTACTACTTTGTGTGGTGTATGCCATATCACAGCCCATCAGAATTTCCCGAATCTGTGACACAGTTTCATTTCCAGTCACTTACCACTGAAACTCAGGATGGAAACTTCTCTGGGTCAGTACCCCATTACTTTATCACATTATAACGCATAGTTATTTGAGTCCTTTTGTGCATAAACATGAAGGCCCTGTTCTGTCGAAACTTAACTAAATGTTGTAAGTTCACTGCAAAATTGATTTATATCTGTCGTATAGAAATTTATTCTTCCGAATGTGCATTCAGCAGGCATCATGAATGAAGTGTAATGAATTAAGTTTCATGGTCTTAATGTTTCAAAACAAATTATTTTATTATGTTCATATTTAGTTGGTTATACATTTTGTGTTTGTAGTGCAGTTTTATTGTAACACAGGAAGTGCAGCCATATTGAGGTTAAGTTTCTTAGTCAGCTAGCCGGCATCCTATATAGTAGCTCTCAACAGATAATGCTTCTATTTTCCAGTGTACTCTTGGTTAAGCAGCCTCAGATATGTGAGAGTGTGAGGGTGTCACATAGATGTAGTTAGATCCAAAGTGGAGACAGTAGGACAGTTCCATGTTGAGATATTCTTTATTGTAACCATCCTATCAGATGTATATTTAACTGAGCTCGAGACCGGGCGGGCCTTTTCCATTGGAAAGGACAGACAAAAATGAGGCAGCAGATGCAGTGCTACCCTTTCCTGGATCTTCTTCATCACCACTCAAGATTGATTGGAAATAATAAAAACAGTGGTACTGTAAAATTAGGGCCCACTTGGCATGCAATTGATAAGTATGAATAATACAGATATAAGAAGGGTATGACACACACAGTAGGCACTTAGGTTTGAACAAGGTAACCATTGACTGTTGTGTGGTTTGAAATATGCGCTGCAAAAAGTTACTGGGTCTCAAGCCAAAGACTAAGCAAATAAAACAATACAGGTAAATGAGAAACATGGCAGTCAGCCCAAGAGGCAGGGCTAGATATTGAAAAATATTTATTCAAACCACCAGGGGTATCTAGTAGGTGTCAGCAAGTCAAAGGAATGGCCAAGACCGAAACTTGTAGACAGACTGGACCTGAATTTGGAAAACAGATACTCACCTGCTGGTCTGCTGTCACCAGACTCTCCATGTAGCCTCCTCATGGTCCTTGCCACAGTCAGAGCAATGATCAGCTTGAAATCAAAATTCTGAATGATTGCTGAAGGCATGCACAGCTATTCTCTGGCAGGTAGAAGGGAGTAGGGGTGGATAGCACAACAGCAGTTAGGAACAGGGAGGAAAAGAACAGGATGCACAAGAAAGTGGTATAGGCTGTTTTAGAACAGTACACTGAGCTTAGCAAGCTACTGATGTGGACAAATGAAGTCACTGTTGGAAATGGATTAGTAAATGTATTTTGCTGGATGTGATGTATTGAGTCTAATGAACATAATGGCATTCAGAATGTTTGGTATCTTAATTCAGAAACTCACACATGCACTGTATGACTGTGATTTATAATTTTACTAATGTTATTTACATATGATATTATTATGAAGTATTTATTACTTAGGCTGGATGCACACCAAGTAAACTGACAACCGTGATTTCTGAGAGAAGTTGTCAATTTCAAGCAGGCAACTGGTTTCCAGATTATCAGGCATACACTGAAGAAACTTAGATTCGATTAGTTGCTCACATCATCTCAAGTGGGCGTGTTTGCCCGCCAATTTCATGCACTTCTCTTCTGCAATGTCATAATAATAATAATATTGTTCCTGTAATGATGTGGTTGAGACGGAGTAAGAGGAGAAGACAGGAGAAAATGGAACATTGGGTGCATCCGTTCTTTCGCTACAGTTTAAACTCATGTGTTCATATTGTTTTGAAAGAACTTAATCTGGACATATAACTGTTCGAACCACTCTACAGAATGAGCATTGAAGGTTTTTCTTTAATAGTGGATCTTGTAGGACCTCAAATTTGAAGACAAGATACAAATTTTCATACAGCTGTGTCAGCAGAACCATAGGCAAAATTATAGTTTTCTGTATTCCAGTTTTTATGTTTTTGGACAGTAGACAAAAGGTTCTGGACTGAATGGTAGCAAGCATTACCCGAGTTCAGTCTCCTCTTAATTCCCTCCTCAATCAGGTTTTGGTTTGTTATTGTCATTCCCAAATACCTGAACTGTGCTACATTTTTAAAACATCTGTTACCTATCTTTATCATAATTTTGCCTTGCATTTTGGTAACAAGATAGCAACATATACAAATGAATGAATGAATGAATGAATGAATGTATAAGGGTTGGGCCTTCTTGGCCCTTGCACCACTACCTACAATGATCTGTTGTGTTCAACATATACTTAGTTTTCTGTGTGTTTACTTCTAGACCAACCTCCCTACTTGCATAAATTAAAGATTTGTGTTTCTCTTTATGGTATCAATATTAACACTTAGTAGATTCACATCATCAACCAAAAGCTGAAGGGTCCTATTCAATTTCAGTCCCACCTGGCTTTCCTGGACCTTTCCAATGGCATGTTCTAAAGCAAAGTTGAAAAGGATTGGTAATAAAGCATCTCCTTGTTTTAGATCATTCTGGATAGGGAAATTATCAGACAAATGTTTAAGTGGCTGGACAATATTAAAATGGATCTTACAGAAATATGATGGGATGGTATGGATTGGATTGATCTGGCTCAGGGTAGGGACCAGTAGAGAGCTCTTGTCAACACGGTAATAAACCTTTCGGTTCCATAAAATGCTGGGAATCTCTTGAGTAGCTGCAAAATGGGCTCAGCTCCATGAGTGTGTGAACGTGTCAGTTGAAGAAAAACTACTGATTACTCTGAGGTAAGGAAAGTTTATCTTTCTACTGATATACAAATTCTGCAGATTTCTCAGCAAATACAATACCACTGCTAGATGTCTTTTCTTTACATTGTTTATTATAATCAAAAGATGATGATGATGATGGAAGGCAGAGATTGTCGAGGGCACAGCGCCCTTTAAATCAGCTGGAGGATTACTCCTTAACACCAGCAGGTGCAATTCCGTCTCAGTGGAGTTATATTAATTTAATTTAGCTGATGATTGTAAAGGATGAGGACTAACCCAACTGCTGATTTTTATCACAAAGCATGGGTCATATTGTACTAGTTGTTTGCTTTGTTTTAGCAGACATATTTTGATCCTATTATAAGTTTTGGTTATATTATATATATATTTATATATACACTCACACACGTATAAACACATACCAGATTCCTTCATCTCATGAAAAATTTTTCCCCAAGCCACATCTACTTTCCCCACATGGCACAGTCTGGACAGCGTTTGTCATATATGCCAGTTTCTTGCTCAGTTAACAACACAAGAACAAATTAGCAGCTTCATCAACTCTTTGTGCCTTCTTGACAAATAAAATGCTGAAGCATGTTATAGAATAGCTGATTTCTAGGAATCCATGCAGCAATTCAATCATGTGAAGATTGGCATGCTCCATTGCCTGGAAATCGACTTTCTCAGTCTCTCTGCATGTTGCGTTACTTTTTCCTCAATTTGTGCTGCTCCATTCACTAACATGTGTTCAACTCTGGCTGATAACACTTCTCGGAAATCGCGGTTGCATTGCGATTGCCAGTTTCCTTGGTGTGTGCCCAGCCTTAAGAGTTATATTAATAAATTTACTTAGTAGAATTCTTGCATCTTTTTGGAGATAATTTCTCACAAGAACTAGCTTTCCTTGCTGGCTTCTAAAAAGTGTATTATATAAAAATAAAATTAAGATTGATGATGTAAGATTTGAAGTTTTCATGGCGGTGACTGTGAAGAATGATAATTGAGGAGCTATTTCAAGGAAATAACAGCTCTGGTCTAGAAAACTGGAATTAACAGCTGTTTGGATTTGTTGTGCTGACCATGCGACACCCTCTATCCACTAAAGTTGGCACTACTAATTTTGCCAACAAGTGGCAGTCACTCAGTCTGTATAGTTCACTTGTGGACTGAAACAGCGGAGTTTATTTTTCTGTTTGATTCTGAAGAATGCCGTCTTCTAGGATATGACACCTTTTAGATCTTGTGTGAAACAGTGTTTAGGAGGTACATATCACCTCAATCTTCAGGATAGAAAAATCTGCAAGCAAGGAACCAGCATGAGCAGGTGGCTGCAGCCACCCTGAAGTTGGAGGCAGTAGCATTCCTCCCAAATGTCGGTTCACACAAGATCTAGTCGGCGCTACATCCCAGAAGACGGCATTCTTTAAGATGGATGATGATTGACTCTTGAGTCCTGATAAGAAGGCTTTGCCTAGAGCAAGCCGCAGTTACCTGCAAGGTTAGCTAGGGTCACAGAGACTCTTGCTGGACAGGTCTGAGTCTTGTGGATTGGGCATCAGTGATGCTTTAGACATCTGTTAGGTTTAAAGAAGTCAGGTCATGCACCGAGGAGCAGAGATTTGTGGACTAGTTTAAGCAATTTACAAGTGAGTTTGGAGAACCCCATTTCTACAGATCTGGTAGTTGTAATTTTACAAAATGACCCAAGTTTGTGCTTGTGATATCAGTGGCATATCAAGGCACCATGTTAACTCATCCACATGAACAGTAACTGCTGTGGTAGCAAATATTAGTGATGAACCATTGTTATACCAGGGGTAAAGTGGCTGAGGTGTGAAGCTGGCCGCTCACCCGCATCTAGGGCTGACATCAAGATTGGTGGAGCTATACCTCCAGTCCCCTATCTCCATGTCATGGTGCTTAATTAATTAAGGACAAGAAAAACTTTGCCCATTTTTATGTTTAACATTGTTATTTAAATCATCTGTTGCAAGAATTGCTGGACAAATTTTGGAACAGTTAATGACCACTGTTGCAGAAAGCAGTAATGATCACGCAAACACTGAATGAACACTGAATGTTGTCAGGCAGAGTGATCGGTTGATTGAAAATTCATTGATATGTTCAGAAAAAATTGCCACACACAGCAGATAAAGAGTGAGCACATATGGGGATGCAAAACTGCCCTGATTGCTGTCAGTTTCTGATGGAATGAAGGAAGACAATGCCCAGGCATTCTCAGACTTTACCCGTTATCCATCTCTAATTCACCCCACAGCCAGTATCTTCTTCTTACTAAAATGAAATATAACATCAGTGCTGTACATATTGTTTCTGAACAGTGTAAAAGCTAATAGAACCTAACTTGATATACCTCAGTCATGCATTGAGAATTTGATATTTGCTCAGATGTTCAGAAAATTCCCAAAAGAAGATAATGTGCCAGAACTTACAATATGTACATTTCCTGAACTATGTAAATAAGCAACTGAAGACATGAGTGTTATTGATGGAATCAGTATTTATTCACTAAGCATATTCATTACGTGTGTCAACCATATATGGTTATCATCAGGTGTTGAAATACTAAAAATGTTGTCAACATACATCATTGGACTTCTTACACAAAGGATCCATTGTTACTAATCTCATCTAATACAATCCATTCCTCGAGATATGATATAGTAAATTATATTGAATTGAATATTAATGTAGATAAATTTGTAATTACTGTTATTATGGCATGCATTGACACTGTAAGTTAAAACTTAACCTGTAATGTACTTTTGTGGGCATTTGATAGGTAGAATAATCCTGTATGTTCAGTGAGGTCTGCCAATATGTTGCTAATAATTTACCTTCAAAGAACTGATGAATAAGTTAGTACATCAAGAAAACAGAAGTTGAAGTATCACTTTAGAGCGTCATGGAAGAATTTAACATAACTAAGCAAACTGTGTCTGATTTGAAACAAAATGAAAGCAAAAATGTGGTAATTCAGTTTATTGCTAAATATGAACTAACATTGCCTCCCATAAACCTATACTAGTATTTACAAAAATAGGTCATTACTATGTATTATCTAATTTGCATTTTGGTAATCATAATTGTAAGTGAAGAATATAAACATAAATGTTACACTAGTTAATAATCAGGCTGTTAATTTTTTCCTGCCAATGTTGAATGGCTCCATGAATATAAATATTAGGAAGAATGGGTTAGAAAGGGCACCTATACCATTCTCTGCCATTAACAGACTTCTTGAGTTGGCTGATAAGCTGGAAAGTTCATAGTTATCAGCCAGGCAAGAATGTCCCTGCCATTAATTTTAGCACATGTTTATTTGTAACAAGCTGATATTTAGTGTTATGCTATAAGTTACTCACTGTATGTATGATTCGTTGGGAAAGTCTCCCTTTGATCTGTTTTGCCATTATTTTGAGTCAGTTATACTTTTGGAAATGTGTTTGTATAATCCAGAAAATGTATATCAGTTCCCGGGTTTTACTATCTTAATTTCTATATTAGCTGAATAGGAAAGTGCCCTTTTCTAACAGTTTTATTTTTCTGAAAAAAAGTCTGCATTGTCTGTAGTTCATCTTTCAAGTATCTTTGCATGTTCTTTTACACAATGAACTTTGGGTTTATAATGCAGTAAAACGTTAGGACATTTTGCCTCATCCTGAAACAAAACTTGTCTATGATTGTTGCCCAATTGGAGAAAGTTTCCTGTCACAGATTTCATGTGGTATGGTTTTTCATTCTGTAAAATGTGCCTCTTCTAGGGGAACAGCTGCAATCTCGACCGGAGAACTTGATGTGCATCTGTGCAAAGAAGTTGCAATTCCATGGCAGCAGCTTATGTTGACCAGTCAGTGCTGCATTGAAATGCTTCCCTAATTTGTTAAAAGTCCTCTTCACATATGCATGGCTGATCACTTCTTTTTTATGATTTAGAACACTCCACATTTTGAAGAGTTTCTCATGCCATACTCTAATGTTCTTCTGGGTTGGTGGGTCCTTTCTGAAATGTGTGTGGAAGTTTTCATGCATTTGAACGTCTGATTTTGTTTTGAAGAACCAACCAACATGCATAACTTTCTCCTGTGGAGTTGCTGTTTCAGCATTTTGTCACATGACCCTTCACATGCTTCATGCTGACCTGTAGTGGCAGTATGACAAACTTCAAGTATCTAACAAAATAAGTCACGTGTTTTTTGAAATGCAGTGTGATTCTTTATTATGTCTTTTATTTGTTGAAGGACTTGTGGTGTACTGTTTAGTATTACAATTGCTAGACCTGTTTTCTAGATTATATTCTGTTATGTAACATATTTAAAAAATGTGATCTATGTAATTATTCTAAAAATGCATACTTTGTAAATTCTGTGTTTATTTTATTATATCCTGGAGAATTTTTACTTTTGGAAGTTAATTTACTGAATATGAATCAGCATTTTCTCGAATTTTAATTTTGTTGTGTCATTAGCCCACAATTTAATGTTTTAACCCATTAAATTTGTGGGATAATTTGGTTATAATGCTTCTTTCTTATTCTTGTTGAAGTGTTGTATTAATTTTTTATAAGCCCTTATTTTTCCTACCATATAGGTTATGTTCAGTTTCGTGTAAATAATGTTCCAAAATTTGTCTACTTTTTCCCCCTTTTTGTTTCAGCTTTTTTGCTGTATATTAAATCACTTAAACTTTCTGATGATTTAAAAATTTTTACAGATTTTTGTTGTTGTTCTTTTGAATGTGTTCTTAATCAGTATTTTAAGGCCTCTTGTTATTTATACTTCATTTTGTTTTCTGTTTGCTTCTTAACTATAGATAGAGCAATATGTATTGCCTACCATTTTAAATTTATATTATTATCACTTTCAGTCCAAGTATGTTGTTGCCCTTGATTGGTATTATTTTCTAATTTGTAATGTTACATCAGTTGTATCTTTACTGGGGGTGTATTTTGTTATTAAACTTTCAGGAGTCTGTAATGTTAAATTGGTTGTATCTTTACTGGGGGTATATTTTGTTATTAAACTTTCAGCAGTCTGCATATAAAAAGATATCTGCAGTGACTAGGAAACCATGGAACTGTGTGTCACTGCTCTAAATATATGAGATCACATTATGTGTAGCACACAGTTGTCTTCTTAGGTATTATATAATTGCTCATGGAGCTGAGCGCTTCTGGAGGAGCTGCCAATTCTACAGCTACTCAAGAATTTTCCAGCATATTATGGAACCTGAAGGTTCATTACTGTGTTCACAAGAGCCCTCCACTGGTCCCCATCCTGAGTCAGATCTTTCCAATCCATACCATCCCATCCTGTCTCTCTAAGATCCTTTCAAATATTGTCCACCCACCTATGCCTTGGTCTTCCCAGTGGTCTCTTTCCTTCTGGCTTTCCCACCAATATCCTATACACATTCCTCATCTCCCCCATTCGTGCTACGTGACCTGCCCACCTCATCCTCCTTGACTTGATCATTCTAATTATACTTGGAGAAGGGTGCAATTTATGAAGCTCCTCATTATGCAGTTTTCTCCAACCTCCTGTCACTCTCTGGACCAAGTATTCTCCTCAACACCCTGTTCTCAAACACCCTCAGTCTATGTTCCTTCCTTAATATCAGAGACCAAGTTTCACACCCATATAGAACCACAGGCAAAATTATAGTTTTGTATATTCTAATTCTTATGTTTTTTGACAGCGGACAAGAAGACAAAAGGTTCTGGACTGAATGGTAGCAAGCATTACTCGAGTTCAATCTCCTCTTAAGTTTCTTCTGAATCAGGTTTTGATTTGTTATAGTCGTTCCCAAATATCTGAACTGTGCCACATTTTCAAAACATCTGTTTCCTATCTTTATGCCATGATTTTGCCCTGCATTTAGGGGATGAGACAGCAACATATACTTAGTTGTTTCTGTGTTCACTTCTAGACCAACCTTTTTTTTTTATTTTATTGCTAGTGGGTTGGGACTAAGTCCCTTATACTGCGGCCATTTGTGGCTTATTGTACCAGCCTCAGTTGATAGGTGAGGGTGATTGTGGAGCAATTGGTGGAATGAAGATTGGCAGGGATAACCGAAGTACTGGGAGAAAACTTGCCCCAGCGCCATTTTGTCGACCACAAATCCCACTTGACCAGACCCGGGATCGAACCCGGCCCGCCGTGGTGGGAAGCCAGCGACTAACCGTTTGAGCTACGGCGCTACCAACCTTACTTGCGTCAATTAAAGTTTGTGTGTTTTTACCTTATGCTATCTATATTATCACCCAGTAGATACTGTTACTCTTAGTAATATAATTGACTAATATTTCGAGTTAGGACACGTGAACGTCAAAATGAAAGCTATTGACATCGATTTTTTTTTCCTTTGCACTACAGCCCCAGTGGGCCTAGGCCTACCTCCTTGAACTTCTCCGTTCATTTCGGTTATTCCAGATCTTACACATACGGTAGGACTCCTTGGGCGAGTGATCAGCTCGTCGCAAGGCCTCTACCTGTAGACGAACACAGAAAAACGCACACAAACATCCATGCCCTGAGTGGGATTCGAACCCACGAGCGAGCGAAGACGGTGCATGCCTTAGACCGCTTGGCTACCGTGACCGGCAACATCGATTTAGCTGGTTCAAATCAGTTGAAATACGTATTCATGAAGTTTAATTACAACGTTCAAATTTCTGCCCGTGTCTTCAGTAAACGGTGTCAAGTAATTTGCAACCGTTTTGCTTGCAGTGTATTTGAAAATCGTTACGTTGTTTGCCGAAAGACTGTTGGATTCAAATTACATGACAGATTAGGTTATGTTCTATTTAATTTAATTTCTGTTGCATTTGTGTCGGGGTATGGTAGACATATTGGTAGGTAATATGTAAGTGTGAATTTTGTGATAAGTTGATCAGGTGATGGTGTCATTTGGATGCACGTTGAAGAGACTCAGGAATGCGGTAGCCATAGAATATTTTCGTAAGTATGCAGAATGTTACTAATTACTTTAAGCATTTAAAGTGTTGTGATATAGTTGCATAGTTACACAGCGGTTGTATTCCAAATATAATTTTTTTAGGTTATGAAAAGGTGCCTGTCATTAAATCTGTCTCGAAATTATTCAAGCATGTTTCATCTCTGATGGTGATTGTACGGCATTCAAGGAACAGAATTTTCAAAGTACGCTGTTAATGAAGAAGTGCTGTACAAAAAGTTAAACTATGTTGATTTTCGGGTAAAGTTTTAAACAATGAAAAAACTCATTAAACTACAAGGAGTTTTAAGAGTTGCATGTTCGAAAAACACTAAAAAGGCCCAAATAATTCACCGGATGGTTAAGAATGAAGATTGAGGAATTTTATAATTAAAGGGAAGATGCTTCGTTTATATGTACTATTCCAGCGAAGCTAATAATTCATTGAAAGTACTTAAATTGTCAAAAGGAATCTTTTTCAGGAAGACATTTTTTACCTCTTTCATTTCCAATGTAATTTGAACAAATTAGTCGGTTACATGAGGTTGTTTGAAAACGTAGTACCGCCGAATATATTTGGATGTTCTTGATTTAATTAACGGTGCTTCAGTAACTGCATAAATTGCATCCGTGGAGAGATTGTTTGAATCTAGGAGAGGCTAAATAACAGGAGAATCATTATAAACTTATAACGAAAAGCTTCATGATTTGTACTCTTCACTTAATATTGTAAAGATTATTAATCAAAAAGAGTTAGGTGGACAGAGCGTAAGGTAGAAAAAATACAATATGGTTACATGATCTCATGAGAGACCACTTTGCATACGGAAACGTTATATTGAAGTACGGTTAGATGTTAGAGAAACAGGTTATAATGTGTGTTGAATTGAATTATCCAGGAAAGGCTCGAACTGTGGATTTTCATGGTGACTACTACGCATTAAACTTTCAATTCAAGAACAGGCGTATTTCTTGGTCAGTGAATATTAACTGACATGAAAGATTCAGTGGAATCGTTTAAATACAATAGTCTTACTGGAGAATTTAAGCAGTTATTTGTCCGGAAGATAGTTACCAACGTTTCCGAGAAAACTGTTGCCTCCATTCTTGGGGAACGAATCAGAATCCGAGGCAAATACTGTAAGCACCTCTATTAAGAGTGAAGTGTTACAGGATCCCGAAGGATTAGAACGTCTACTCTTTAAGTGTTACTCGTACTGCCGGTAGAGGTATGTATGAAACGTTACCATGAAATTTCACCTTTTAAATGACGATTTTAAAGAAATTTAATACTCATACAATGATTAGATCGTGTAAAAACACCCTACACTGGATATCAGGTGCGATAAAGACTACACTTTATGGCACCATCGAAAAAGATGTAGCGAAACTATTTTACGAATTCATGTTAGACGTATTTTAATATTATTTTATGAGAATTACCGTATAAAATTAAATATAATATGTCACTACACAATTCGTAATCCTACCCTTACACTGACATTGCAATGAATGACGCTTGTAAAAATGCATCAATTTAAACGGCTTTTGTAAATAATGTCCAGCATTGAATGGCTTATAAAAGAGGCCATACACTGAGTGGCCTTGTAAAAAAGCCCTACATTGAATTACTCTTGTAAAGTACTGGTAAGTCCACTGAAGGGCGCTTGTGGAAGGCCCGTCCTGCATTGAATGATGCTTTTAAAAGACAAATCTTGTTTTGAATGGCAGTTGTAGAAAGGTCCTGCATTAATTTGTGCGTCTTTACTTTGACTGACGCATTCTTGTTATGTTATTTTCTTGACGACAGTAAGTTAGAATGTATTGGGAAAGGACTATTATGTTCATAGTGAGTTTTGCGAAAATCTGTTAGTTTCTGAAACAAGGATCATGTCCACCACTGCATCACATGAATTATGGCCGAATGGTAAGCAAGGAATGCAACAATTTTGTGGAAAAACATCTTGGAAACACCAAAGAAGGAAGATTATATTAACATTAGGATCTATGTGGAGTAAATTATGATAGTGGAACGTGGATGGAACTAATGTCTAATGGTGGACTTGTTAGTCAACGTTGAACATTCGAATTCTGCTATCAGACGGTAAATTATTTACTATTACTGATATTACTTCTGAAGTAGTGGTAGCAATGACGATGTAGGATTTGAGGTTCTCACAGCGGTGATTGGGAAGAGTTCTGTCTTCTGGTATATAACGCCGTGTTGTCCTTTGAAAGTCAAACGATGTTTCGAAGGAACATTTTTCTTCCATCTTCAGGGTCGAAAGTTGTGGTAAGAAAGAAACTAGGTGGCAAATCATCTACACGAATCGTCGAACTTATCAACAAGTAGGATTTGAGGTTCTCACGNCTATTACTGATATTACTTCTGAAGTAGTGGTAGCAATGACGATGTACGATTTGAGGTTCTCACAGCGGTGGTTCTGAAGTGTTCTAACTCTACGGATATAACGCCTTGTATTCCGTTGAAAATCAATCGACGTTTCAGAGGAATATGTCGCCTCCATTTTCATTGTCGGAGAATAAGTCAAACAAGAAGCCAACATGAAATCAGGTGGCTTGCTAGTTTCATGTTTGGCTTATTTTTAGACCCTGAAGATGGAGGTGACATGTTCTTCCGAAACGTCGGTTGACTTTCAACAGACTGCACGGCGTTGTACCCCATAAGGTATATATAACTCTTCGTAACAATAATATTGTTTTGGTCTGCGTGAAGAAGGAAGAAAATGAAAAACCTGAAACTCAAATCTATGTCGGATTGTCACTGATTTTTCTGTTTCCGTTAATTAGCGCTTGAAGTATGGTGTAATGAAGTGGCTAGTAAGTGAACTACATAGCAGGATGTATTATGCGCATGGCTTTGGGAGTCGTAACGCCTCGCAGCGGCCGCGATGTGAACTACGTGTGCGATCACTTGTCGGGATGGCATCTGTGCAGGAGAATGCCAAAAGCAAGCGCCCGGTGCAGTAATCGGCAGTTTTTGTGGGATATTTGAAATCATCTCACAACCACGTTCGCCGCTAAATTGTATTGTAATGTTTAAAATATTTCATAAATCCCAGTGTTTTATGATGTAATAGAGAAGGAAGTTTCGTGTATGTGTGTGAGTGAAAATTAACATAATTTACAAAAATTTAGCAGCTAATATACGAGTAATATAAGAATTAGGCTTACAAAAAATGCTTAATAGTTATTGCATTCTGAAATCTGCTTTGGTTGTTTCAATGTTTTATGGCTTGATATTTAAATTATAAGTAATTTCTGATACGCGAATTTTTAGCTTCATTTGATCATGATGCAATATTTATAGCAAGCTATGTTAATTAGTGCAGTTGGTGGCTTTTAGATTATGATTCCTTAAGACAAATACAAAACTGACGGGAGGCAGCTACACGATATGCAAACTCTTCTATAAACTAGGTACAGACTGGTAACACGAATTTAATAACGTTACAAAAACCAAGTTTTGTGTGTTTCGGCAACACAACAGCAATATGGTAATTGTTTACAAGTTGTCAAATGCACGGCCGATCTCTTGAATAAATAATAGTGTATACAGAAGATAGTAAAGTTTGTTCCCATAAAGTGAATATTGGACTGTCTGTTAAGACAATGAAATTGACAACACACGTGACCTTCCTATATTGTTAACCACGGAACTGAAGGAACTTCTACAAGGATGCCACACTTCATATTGAGATGGCTAACAAGACTTGTATTCCATCTTTATCTCTGTGGTAAGTGACAAAACCTCTGTAAAATGCTACGTATTGTTTAAAATGATTAATATAAATCTTATTTGTTATTATGATGAATCTTCAGCTGTGCTGAATAAGTTTGTCCAACTGTCACTCTCGTACGAGCTGTAATTTAATTACCGTTTATATTAAAGCGTAATTCTCCAAGGTTAGACCCCAAATTATGATAATAAATTACATAACTTGATCTTACAAATTAAAATCCTTAAAATTTTAGGCGAAATTTTAAAATATTTTCTAGGAATTTTTAAGTTTTTGCGTTTTCCTAATTTATATGATTATTTCAGCCTTTCAATGTCTACTATATGCACCACCTTATTGAACATTTAAAAGCTTCACCCTTGCCCGAATAGTGTAGTTAGGCCTATATGTGTATTATGATTATCAGAATAAACAGCAGCTATTTCTCTAAGTAGCTTAAATTTTATCCCTGTAATGAAGAAACAGTGTGTTTTCTGTGCAGTAGGAACTTAACGTATACATATATATTATTTGGGTGAATTCTGTGCTTTAAGCATTTAATATATATGCTTTCTTTACCACATTTTATTGCCCTGGATATCATATAACTCAGAGTAAGTAGCCCATTTGACTGTGTTTATTTTTTAATTCCTGGTGGTTTTGTCAGCCGATCACAGTGGCCGCGCGGCCTAAGGCATGAACTGTCTTCGCCCGCTCAAACACGGATCGTGGGTCCGAATCCCACTAGAGGCTTTGATGTCTATGTGCGTTTATTCTTTGTGTAGGTAGCGGCCTTGCGACAGCTGTTCTCCCCGTCGTAGGGGTCTTACCGATTGTGTATAGATTAAGAAACTGAAAAAGCGGCCAAGGTACACATGGGCTGTACAGCCATAGGTAGATGGTTTTGTCACCTGTATTTTTTGAGACAGCATTCGATTTATAAAAGAAAACTCCTCGTTATTTACTGCTATAAATGTTTCAGACACTTATTTGGTCTCAAATTGTTGTGGACAGGCATCGAATATTAAATGAATCTGTGACTGTTCAGGAGGAAGTTGGAATATCGTCTGATTCCAATGGAGCCTGGTTTTAATGAGATGTAGAGCATCTCGTTTTTAAACGGGGTATGTCTCATTTTGATAATCTGAACTCTGAGAGATGTGTGGGAATCTGTTTACGTTTATCTGATCATTCTGGTGGTAAGAGTGTTTAATATTGCATGGCACATTTCAATTTTTCGATGATTTAAAGGATAAATCAGCGGAATAATAAGAGGAGGAAGTAGTGTGAGTGTGGATAAAATTACAGTGTAATTTGGGCTGTCACTAAGCATGATGAGACCACTGAGGATAAGATGGGGAGGGAAATTAACACGCATAGGAGAGGTGAGAAATGCACACAAAATTTTAGCCAGAACCCCTGAATGAATCACTTAGGAGTCTGCGATGCATATGAGAAAATAATAATAAAATGGATTCTGATGAAATTGGATAACAGGATGTATGCTATATTACACTCAATGTAAGAGTGGGTCGCGTTGCGGGCTTTTGTGAGCACGATAATGATCCCTCAAATTCCATGGAGAGAGAGAGAATTTTTCGATCACCCGAGGGTATACTTGCTTCGCAAATAAGATCTGTTCCATTGAGTTGCATTAGTAGCACAAACTATTCATCTACAAATTTTGACATTTAGCTTCTATTCAGTTCAGAAACTTTTGTCTTCTCATCTTCTATGCAAAACCGTAAAATTATAATACAAAAAACATAATTTTTCTTATAGTTTTAAGTGTATGAAACTTGGTCTCTGATACTGTAGGAAGAGCATAGGCAGAAGATGTTTGAGAACAGGGTGCTGATTAAAATATTTAGATCGAAGAGGGATGAAATTATAGGGGTTTGGAGACAATTACATAATAGGGAGCTTCATAACCCGTTCTCTTTTCCAAATGTCATTAGAATGATCGAGGCAAGTAGGGTGAGATGGATGGGGTATGCAGCACGCATGGGGGAGAAGTAGACTGCATTCGGGGTTTATGTGGGAAGGCCAGAGAGAAAATTTCGCTGGGAAGTCCTTACTGCAATGCTATTCGCTCTTCATCAAGCAGCAGGCTTAAGAGGAATCTGGCCTGGGCTCGGAATTGTAACCGGGTGTCGGCACACGATTTGGAAGTGTAAGTGAAGAAGGAGACACAATGGAAATTTGCCTGGTATTAAGATGATCAGTATTTAACAGGACATGACGAGATATTGAACTGGTATGTTATATTTTATTTTGTATTTCTTTTTTATAGGAGTTTTGTGTACCTAAATTAATAAACTTAGAAAATTAAAATATTACATCATTATTTCGAAAATCCTAATCAGATGCTGGAACTTGTAATAGCCTGGTTCCCAGTTAAAATTTATTGTGAATGTGTACGAAGTGGATGTAAACAAATGAGAAGCAGGCAGCATGAGGAGGTGACAACGCACTCTCTCTCTCTCCGTGTTCATTATGTCTTAACATATTGTCACGTGTATGGGGGTACGCTTGACAAGAATGACGGGTTCTAGTTCGGATGACTGGATTTATTAGCACCTTGGTTACAACCTCTCTTAATTACAGTCAATAGAGCGATGTCGGTGATTTACAGCTTTACAATTCATTGTTGCACACGCACTAGGATTCTCCGTTATCACTAGTCGTCTCCTGGCAATGGATTTTCACAATGAAAGTAGCACTTCAAAACACTATGAAGTCCTCTTGCCATTTCTTTGTCAGTCGATCTGGAAATCAACCGCACTCTGCTGAACTCAAAACTGAACTTTCCGTGGCTGTCTCTTACATAAAACTCACTTGAACTGAACTGCACTTAAAACTAAAAACTCTTAAAGTCAAAGTCATATTGCGACTGACAGTCAGTCAGTCAGTAAGTCTTGGTGTCGAGCACCATCTGGGGCTCATGACCAGATATTAATTATTATCGTTTGGCAGTTACTGTCTTATTTTTGTGGGGCGCCCTCTCTGACGAGAGGACGAGTCTGTCTTTTGCATATGCTGCTGGGCCTTGCCAGCGCGGTCTTTCTCGGGTCCGAGTCCCTTGGAACTCACGACCATATTTTACTGTCTCAGATTTTGGACTTCCCTTTTCATCGCCACCTACGACTCTCAGGGTCACGTTGGAGGTATTCGACCCCGCCTTCACAGGGGGCTGAAAACTCTTATATCTGCAACCACCGTTATATAGCTTCCGCACTGAACACACACGGAAAACACATACATATTGTTGCAGAAAGAAGACCACAGAGAAAACGAGTCACGTGATAGGTACCTCGCCAGTTCATTGGCATGCTGACTATTGCCCAGCAACGAGGTACAAACATTCGTGTTATTGTTGAGTGCGCCTAAGCGAGGAAGTGTTTATCGCACCGTTGCCTAGCTATACACGTTACAGTATTACTGTTGCAATAAGTAGAGGCAGAGTGTGCACCCGCGAAGAGTGCTTCCTCGGTCTATCTGCCCCGCTCTCTCTCTATGGCTCTACAGCCCTGTGTTGTGCCTTGGCCGCTTTTTCATTTTCTTGATCTTTTTACACAGTCGGTAGGACTCTTTTGACTTTTGACGGGGGATCAGCCCGTCGAAAGTCCGCTACCTGCACACGGGACAACACAAACACAAAATAAGAGCTCACAGAGATCCATGTCTCAAGTGGGATTCGAACCCACGACCTCAGTGTTTGAGCGGGAGAAGATAGTTCGCATCTTAGATCGCGGGGCCACTGTGAGCGGCTTCCTCAATCTGTAAGCCAATGTAAAAGTGAACTCGGCATGATCTGTCTCCGATGTAGAAAGTTCCTTTGGCTGGCTGCTTGTTAGTACATAAGAACTTTATGTTCCGATTCGGTTTCTCCAATTCTGCCACTAATTAAAGGCTGAATGCGATAACAAAATGCTGAGTATTTTGAATCTTGGTGGGACACTAGCTATCCTGGCTGATATTTTCTTGGATTTCCTCAGAGCCTCCAAGAAAATTCCGAGATACTACCTAGATTATGTCACGAACGGTTTCTTTCAAATCCTTTCTAATGCATGCGTAGCTATATAGTCTCATTTCTGACAGTCAAGTAGCCCCCAAGAAGTCTGCAGAATTGCTATGTTTGTAGATGTCATGATATTACGTACAAAATGTCAGTGACATGCTATTCATACAAAGTTATGATGACATTGCTCTGTCCTATAAGGTCTGGAATGTTTGCGTACGCAGATTTCAGGATTTCTAGGAAAGAATTTACGAAACGTCGGACTGTAGGAATTGTGAATTCCTGCTCCATATTCAAGAGGTACGGAATATTGAACCTCCTGACTTAAGGTCTTCGTGGTTCTCCATCACTTTCTCTATGAATACGTCGGAATAGGACCGCTAACAGCCAACATACGTCTTTCCTATTTCCTGTCATTTTTCGCCAGGCAAAACAGATCCGTTCATATACCTTTGTAAAATAGACTGAAAGTGAAGGAGGGACTATTCTAAAATCTGTAGCTGTATTTAGGCTTACTTAGTGATGGTTATCTGAGCAGTTACATGCAAACTTGATTTATTATTGTTGCTAAACCAAGAATAGTGAGCAATACCAATGTTATCAATAGCTGAATTTTAATTTATAATGCATGAAATAGTTAGTCATACACGGATTATTCTTTACATGGAAAAAGTGATGCAATTCTGCGCGGAAATAAAATTGAATTTCGCCGTCGTTACGTGTTCATGGTATTCAGTTGCGATCACGCTTTTGTCAGTTCATGCAAATGAGAATTGCCTTGGGCATAAGAGAGTTGGTGGAACGTGGTCGATCTGTATTCAGTTTCAGTCGAACTCTTCATTTGGTTTAATAAAAATTTTAATGTGTGCTTGAACAGCGCTGATGAATCTATGATGTTAAGGGGAGTAGGGATAGAGCTATGATCTTCAACTTTTCAGACAAAAGTTCGATTCTGGTTCGTTCAAAATTATTTAACGAGTGACAGGTTCTTCCGTTTCGTGTTAAGACCTAGAGTTTAATTATCTTAGTCCCCTTATCTTATCCCCTACTAGGGGATTTCATGTTTTTTCTCAGTTCCTAGATTCAAATTCTTGAATGTCAATTTAAAGGAGGTCTTCTCTTTTTCTGTGCATCCAATTTCAATGATTAAAAGATCATCCTTCTGTTCGGAAATTGAGTATAGTATGCAGCTTAAAATCATAGTTAAATTAGGACGAGGCATTATGATTTGAGCGTTCTGAGGCTGTGTAAGTTTTCTGTTTTGACTATATTCTTTAGACACTTTCGGAAAGGAAATTCTCTGAAAAATATTGGCACCTAAGAAGGATGAATTGGAGAAGACAATTCTGCATAACGACCAACTTCTTGACTTGTGCATCACCGCTGAATTGTTAGGATAGTGAAGCCAATGAGGTTAAGGTAAGCTGAGTATGTATCAGATGAGACTAGAAGTACATGCACAATTTTCCTGGGTAAAACTGTTGGAAAACGGCCATTTGGAGTGCACAGAATAAGAAATTGATTGTAAGACCAATGAAGATACGCCGTTTCGAGAGAGATTGTGATGATTTGCATTTGATTTAACTAGTTAAGAATCGTCTACGATGGTGAGCTTTGGGTTTAGGTGTATAAAATATCTGATTTCTGTTACCTGTGAACTAGAATGAATTTACAAACTTTTTTCCTTATATGAAGTCTAATATAAATCAGAGATTCACTATGTTGGAAAGAATGACTGTGGCCTATTTCAAAGAACTCTCCCTGCATTCTCCTGTAGAATTGAAGAAATCCAAAATAATTTAACATCTCTGAGATTCGAAGCTTGTTCCTCCGAAGTACAGGTCAGATTAGTGACAGCTGAAGTTTGACTTGCATGTACATGTATAAGATATTGCTGACAAAGTTGCACTAGATTTTTTTTTTGGGGGGGGGCTTCTGTCCCTTATCCTGCTGTTTATTCCGTCTTATGAGTTTTGCAGATTGGATTTTACGGGCTACAGTGAGGTCTTTTGGAATGAACTACCGGGTTCAGTGAAGGCAGGATACTTTATTGACTAGATAAACGACTGTTGGCTTTCCAAGAAGAGTTTTACTCCATGCAACTTGTAGTTAATTACAATTAGTTCTAGTGTAACACCCGTCGACCCGCCGAGAATTCAGCGGGGACCCTCATCAGCTCTAATGTTTCAATACTATTAACTTTCTCTGCTTACTCCCATATTACTTTCCAGTTATACGTGTTACCGAATGATGCGTCGAGGCCAACGTTTAAAGCCAGGATTTACAAACACAGATAATTGATCGTAAGCCATGTACTTTATATAACAGAGGCAACTACATTTCTCATATCCACATAACAATGGCATCAGAGCCCACAAGATAGCTACAAGAGCCTGGATAGTGAGGTCTGTATAGCGATGGGTTACGGACTGGTGGACGGTCGGGGTTCGATTCCCGGAAGGGGCAATAGATTATTCTCTTCTCTTCAGTGTCCAGACCGGCTCTGGGGCCAACCCAGTCTCCTATTCAATTATCCAACGGGTTCCGGGGTTTCCCGGAGTTAAGGCGGTCGCTGCGTGAAGATAACCACTCACCTCAATGTATTGCTGAAGTAAAGAATAGTGGAGATATACCTCCACTTACCCATGCGTCGTCTTGACTTGGTGCTTATTTAATTAAGCAAGGCACAACTTCACCCTTTTCATTTTTACATAATAGATATGATACATGAAGCAAAAGACTGCTTACCGTTCGTGAACTACTGCGTATCTTACTTTCATGTAACGCGTTAACGCACAATAGTTTGTCGCTACTGTACGAGTATGCTGAAATCGCGTAATTTCACAGTCTTCATCTCACGCTTAGGGATTTTTCATATATGTATATAAGTAAGTGTATTATTTGCTCAATGTGACTGTTTAGGAGATGAACGGCATGGTTTCAAATCCCATCAGGTTCACTCGAATTACACTGGTGCAGGCGTTCAAGCAATATTAAGCTTTTGCCTCAGCAATTTGAATGACTGTAATGTTGGTATTACTGAAGGGAGGGATTTATAATGTACGCCGTTGAAGTGGGCTCAGATGGCACGATATACATATAAAGTTTAATATAGATTGGTATGGGCGTTCAAGCAATATTAAGGCTTTTCTTCAGTAATTTTAAAGGCTCTGAAGTTGGTATAAGTGAAGGGAAGGATTTACAATATACGCCGTTGAAATGGGTTCAGGGGGCACGATTTATGTACCAAGTTTCATGACGATCGGCTGAGGCATTTAAGTAACATCACGGTCATTACTGCAACAAGAAGCTGTAATGTTTGTATGACTGATCGAAAAGAATTGTGATATACGCCGTTGAGATGGTTTTATGTGGCATGATATACATACAAAATTTCAAGGAGATTATGCAAGCCTAGACGCAGTATTAAGGTTTGACCTCAGAAATTTGAGGGGCTGTAATGTTGGTGTTACTGATGGAAACTCTTATGAATTACGCCATTGGAATGGGATCTGGTGCTTTGATATACATATCTGGATTCTTAAATGTTGGTTCAGGCATTCATGAGTTGTTAAGGAAGGTGTACGCATACGGACACATGCAGCAAAATGATCTCATAAGCCTAAGTTTATTTTTTGAAACTGAGGAAGGTAGGCTAAAATGACTAATAAATCTTTCGAAAATGTGAAGAAGTTCTAATATTTGTGAACGACTGCAATGAATCGAAATTTAACCAATTAACATTTGGGGAATGCCAGTTAGTCCCTTCTCCCGTCTAAAAATCTGAAGGTTAAAATTTTCAGAAGAATGATTTACCTGTCTTTTGTGAAAAGTCTCGCGCTCCAAGGGAAGGTCATAGATCATCCATGTTTGCGAACAAAGCGCTGGGGAGCATATTAAGAGGGGAAGTGACAAGAGAATCGTGAAAATTACGTAGGTACATGTGGAACGTCGTAATTTGGCGTCGTCACAAAACAGACTATGAACTGAGCGGTGGAATCAACAAGGTTGAGGAGATTGAATGCGTTCTTTGCGTTTCTTTTTTGTTTCTCATCTACTCGACATTCATTTATTGTAAGTAAAACTGTACTGTCGCAGAACTAATGTATTTGAACATGACCCCTGAAAGACGGGGGGGGGGGGGNAACGGAGCGAGAAGTGACGGCCATTTATAAGTAACGGCGCAACAGAGACATGTCCATGGTAACGAATAAACACACGTATTGGAGGAATTCTTGGAAGTTATGTTTAATTTGTCTATTGCTTAAATCAGTGAGACTTTTATAATTATTTGTAATTACGATTTATAAACCTTCAATAAACCCAATTAACAATCCAGCCCAGTGTCTAGTCACAGTCACATGACAATATAGATAAAACACGACAATGTACAGAAACATAAATAAATCCTATAATGTGTAATTACGATTTGTGTTTAATAAAATTTACCTATGCGTTGTACTGCAATGACGTTCTAAATATCTATGATCTCCATGAAATTTATGTGTTATGCATATTCGCTCATAACCTTTTGCGTAGGCCTCCGGTATCAGACTCGAGTTCCGATGAGAAGTTCCGGAAAACAATAAGACCTACAAGTTTATCACGATGGCACATTAATACTAACATTATGTTTCTTGACACCCATCATCCTGTTTTTATTTATAAACTCAACCTTTCGGAGATTGCATTCTGTCGTCGTCTTCAGGTAAAATCTACTCAGTTGGACCCAATCGGACCGCCTCTGTGATCTAGTGGTCAGAGTTCCTGGCTACAGATCCAAAGGTCTCGGGTTCGATTTCCGGCGCTACGAGATTTTCTGAGAAGTAGTGGGCCTGGAACGGGGTCCACTCAGCCTCGTGAGGATAATTGAGGAGCTCTTTCAAGGAAATAGCGGCTTCGATTTAGAAAGCCGAAGGTAACGGCCGTGGGGATCCGTTGCGCTGACCACGCGACACCCTCTATCCGCTAAGCTGGTACTAACTTCGCCTATAAGCGGTGGTTGCTCGGTCGGTATGGTTCGCTTGCGGACTTAAGCCACGGAGTTTGTTCTTTTCTGGGGCTCAGTCGATGGAACTAATCCCCATTTTCCGGACACCTGCACCAGGACCAGATAGGGTATACAAGCCAAGCACAGCACAAACCATCTGTGAGAGCTAAAACAAAACATTAAACTATTAAAAACTCCGCACGTATGAGGCATTGGACCAGAGAACTGTGAGAATAGATGTTATCACTTGAGAGAGAAATTCTCCATTTGGTACCGACAAAAAAAAAAAGTAAAAATGTTTCCACTCAGTTTACACTGGACTTGTTTGTAGTACGGAGAATTCGTCTCTCCAGTGATGACTGCTGTTCTCATCGTTAGCTGATCCAAGGCTGATATACCTGTATGCGGAGTTTCTAACTTTATAATGTTATGTCTTAGCTCTTGCAGGTAGTTTATGCTGTGCGTGGCTAGTATGCCCTATCTGGTGTTGGTACAGGTGTCCGGAGATACGGACTAGCCATATCGATTTGGCCCAACTGAGTAGGTTCCACCTGAAGATGGAGACAGAATCCAGGCTCAGAAACGATGCGTTTTAATAAAAAAGAAGACGATGTTCCGGAAAAGAACTTCGAAGGTGTACTGAGAGACCATTGGATACGATCTCCACTTAAATCTTTAAAGCAAACTGATTACTGTACGTATGACTTGCTTTAACATTAAATAACTCTGCGTTTTGCCCACAGAGTGCATTTATTTATATCATATGATTCTTGAAACACAGCGGTTATTCCCCTAAATATCATTAGCCGATTTCTACTGTACTGAAGAAGTAGTGCGTGTTCTGTGAGGTATGGACTGAATTTGTAACTTATTTACATGAAGTTCAAAATTCAAAGACGTAAATCGTTAATGTTATCAGCTTCCGGTACTCTTCATGAGAATGAGAGTGTAAAAATATTGAATATATCTTCAATTGCAGACAAAATGAGCATCAATAAAGGGATGTGGATGTGATACCTTTACAGAATGAACTCTGCCTTTTCTCTATTAAGACAAGAATTCCCCCAGAGATTAGAAGTCGTAATTGGAAGACCGATTGAATTGAGCTGAAGTCGGAACGGGGTGTGAATGAACTGGGCAACGATAAGGAAGGAGCCAGCGAAGTTGGAAATGAATTAGTTCCACTGATGCACTTTTCTTTTGAAACATTTTTTTGACTCCTGGAACATGAATTTGTTATTTCAGTCATTCTTCTTTTAAAAGATAACATTGTCATTCAATTACCGAATTTTGTTATGTTACATTACTTTTTAGCTCGGAGAGCCCTATGTGTCGGAGGAAAATACCTCCTCCATCTTCAGTATGGAAGGATAAGCCAAGCAAGATATCACCAAAAGCAGGGCGTAAGCTTAACTCAGCTTGCCCTCTACTTTTGCTTTCTTTCATAGGTACCTTTCTTCCCTGAAGATGGAGATGATATATTCCAGGGAAAAGTCGTCTCTTTCCGAATTACACGGCGTTAAAACCCAGAAGACGACAGTCTTCATGATAACCACCATGTAAACTTCAAATCCAACAATTCTTGTTTTTTTTTTAAACTGTCTGGTTTAGGTAGCGATGCGGGCAGAATTCGCTGCTGAGGTTAACGACACAGATCGAAGGTAACTCTAGAGCCCTTTGTTGGACCGTGGCCGCTCTTGGCCACTGTGATCGACTTCGTTCATAGTAAGAATGCAAAGCACACACATGTCCTTTTCGTATATCCGTAACTTTCTGTTCTTGGGCCGCGCCATAGCACAAGCGGTTAGTCGCTGGCTTCCCACCGCGGCGGCCTGGGTTCGATCCCGGGTCTGGTCAAGTGGGATTTGTGGTGGACAAAGTGGCGCTAGGACAGGTTTTCTCCGAGTTCTTCGGTTTCCCTTGCCAATCTTCATTCCACCAATTGCTCCACAATTACCCTCACCTCTCATCTGGGGCTGGTACAATAGGCCAGAAGTGGCCGCAGTACAAGGGACTTAGTCCCACCCCACTAGCAATAAAAAAAAATTCTATTCTTGTATTTTTCTCTCTTTTGTCGCATGGGAAGATGATGAAATATAGTCAATGAGTATGAATCTTCCAGAAGGATGGAATCTGTAACCTCAAACCCATGCCCTCCACGTTGAGATATCTGTCGTTTCACGAAACGAACATACGCGTAGACTACTCGTGAGAGGACTGAAGGATGTAGTATGTCATTTCGTGTGGTAGATGTTTCACGTCCCTCTCTTCTTTATAACCAAAGCCGAAAATTATGAATATATTAAATGTTTATTATTCCCTTATCCCCTTCCAAAGTTACGTGGCGGATAGACAGGACCAGTTAGCAAAGGTAGACAAACCCACCAAGTGAAGGCTACCCTCCAAGATACCGTTGCTTCATGTTTGAGGGCGGATCGGGCTAAAATAGTCAACCCTATCAGATGGTGATCCTGATAATATTCACTCTACATTAGAGGGTAAGGTTTCCTTTTTACGACAGTCATGTAACAAATGTCACCAAATGCATAGACTCGGTTAAATCAAAGAAAGCTGGCATACGAACTTTATACTTGACAGAAAGTTGCGCCAGGATTGAAGCTTTGCAGATAGAAAGAAACGGATTCAAGAAATTGCACAAAATTCCCAATACCTTTATGCTTGCACCAATAGCTAATGCAAATGAACGTCCAAATATTTATGTACGAGTATTATTTTACGAAGAGGTCAGAATATACGTGTACATATTATTCGGAGGTCGCGTCTAGTCGTCCACACGTTTCACGTTTTACCCGCATTAGTATACATACGGGACCGCCTCTGAGGTCTAGTGGTCAGAGTTCCCGGCTACAGATCCGGAGGTTCGGGTTCTATTCCCGGCGCTACCAGATTTTCTGAGAAGTAGTGGGTCTGGAACGCGGTCCTCTCAGCCTCGTGAGGATAATTGAGGAGTTATTTCAAGGGAATAGCGACTCCGTTCTAGAAAACCGAGATTAATGGCCATGGGGATTAGTTGCGCTGACCACGTGACGTGCTCTATCCTCAAAAGTTGGTACTAACTTTGCCGACAAGCGGCGGTCGCTCGATCAGTATAGTTCGCTTGTGGACTAAAACCACGGAGTTTTAGTATACGCACGGAGCGTCTATTGAACATGGATCTGTCGTCTTTCTGTAAGCATGTAACAACCCATGAACCGCTAAACGGATTCTCATGTAACTCAATACTAGAGAATTTTACGAACAGTTCTCCAAAAATTTCATGATTTCTGTTCAGATTTTAACGACGACTTTAAAGCGTGACCTACATGCGTTTCTATGCCCATATCCCACGTCGCTCGATTCATATGTCGCATTCAAAAATGTTTCTAACAATCGTGGAGGAGAAGAAGAAGTATATATTTTGTGCCCAACATATGTTTTGTAAGGGAGACGGTTTTCGGGATACTGGGAAAAGAAAAGAAGTTCTGGGAAGAAATAATAGCCTACTTACCTTTTAATGACACGGACCGCACAAAACTACAATATTGTGACGTGTTGAGCTATGGATGACGCCCCTTCCCCTCTCCCGCCAGTCGTGACGCGCCGAGCGGAGCCGAAGTTAGCCGAGTCCCAGCATCCTGGTAGCTATGGAACGCGAGTCAACAGCGGTGACGTCACCAAGGGATACCGCCGTTGCTAGGCAGCAGTAAACNGGGGCGTCCAGCTAGCGCGACACGTCACACTGCTCGAATCTCGTTGGTCACGTGTGTAAGTTCGTATCCCACTTCTGACACCAGTTAATTGCAGTATAGTATCTGTGATACTGCCGATGGCAGTAATTGTGAGATTGTAATTTGGGTGATTGTAAGTGCGAATGTGAAATAAAATTCGCTATATCAAATACGGCGTGAAGTTATTTGTCGCGTTATACACCCAACACGTGACAATTTTGGTGTCAGAAGTGGGATACGAACTTACACACGTGACCAACGAGATTCGAACTCAAGACACGTTACAATATTCTGGAAGATTGTCAGAGTTTATAATCATGCATTAGCACGTCAGTTTTCCTATAGAAAGTTATAGTTTTGCCGCGCCATAGCTCAAGCGGTTAGTCGCTGGCTTCTTACCGCGGCGGCCCGGGTTCGATCCCGGGGTCTGGTCAAGTGGGATTTGTGGTGGACAAAGTGGCACTGGGGCGGGGTTTCTGCGAGTACTTCTGTTTCCCCTGCCAGTCTTCATTCCACCAAATTCTCCATCATAATCACCTGAGGCAGGCTACAATAGGCCAATCAGTGGCCGCCGTGCCGAGTTGACCCAGTTGGACTCCACCCCCCACTAAGCGAATTAAAAAAGTTATAGTTTCAGTTTGACTGATGTTGAGTTTCGTACAGTTAGCAGTGCGCCAGTCTTGTAGAGACACTGAGGGTGGTGTCGGTGGTGGTGGTAGTGATGATGGTAATAATTCAGTTCAATCCAATTCATGTTTATTTACGTGCAAACGTAACAGCACAGAGGCCAATTACAAAGTTAGCACGAGTGCATAGAAATACATAAAAATAATTAAAAAAATAAAATACAAAATATGAGTCTATATAGTGGCAATAAATTAATAATAATTCTAAGAAAAATTGAAGTTAGCGTTAACAGGCGAGAAAATAAAATAAGTACATTTCCAGTGTTTAAGCCATTTTGTGGCGAGAAAGGACAATACACTTACATACACGCAAAGAATTTAATAATAATAATTAGGGCCCGGATTTTTATGACCTAAAAACTATAAATATATACATGCACTTATGACCCAAAATTATGTCAAATATGACCTAAAAAGTGTAAAATATGACCTTAAATATTAAATGGGACATAAAATTTCACAATTTTAATTACAACTTTTACTAGAGTTTAAGAATAAAGATGATGAATATATGATAGTTGGTCCTACTTACCAAATTAGCCCTATTATGTATCTGAAGGAAAGAAAACTGATGGAATTTCGACATTTCGTACTGGATTAAACCATTCATTGTTTTCTTTTTAATACTGATATTTGCGTTCATATTTTAGACAAACACTGGTGCACATGGTATGAACACTAACTTAACTCTGTTATCTAAAAACACCATTTAAAAGAACACAAGCTATTCACGTCTCAATTTTCACTG
>NW_019731236.1:1437095-1473808 GCF_002891405.2 Cryptotermes secundus | reverse complement strand
TAATAATAATAATAATAATAATTTATTTGCCGTGTATTTATAATTACAAGAAATATGTAAAAAATACTGGAGAATGGACAGCATTAATACATAGGACTGCTTACAAAGTGAGCATACTTCCCCATTTGATGAATTTACCCTACAAAAAATCTGCAGGATTGCAAATCTATATTGCAATAAAGAAGGCCTTACCAGTTTTCCTCGTTGTTCCGTCGGATTTCCGGAGGGAAAGAAGATAGTGAAACATCTAGGATTTGGTCTGATTTAATTGAAATATGTTAGTATGAACAGAAAATTTGTTCAAATTTTTGTCATAAAAATGAAATATCCCCATCGAGGTAAATGGTTTTCGAAAGGCAGTAAAAGGATGGATATGACACCAGTACTTGTGTAATTGCAAGCACTCATCACAATTTACTGTCGGTATGACGATGGAACCATTCTTGTTATTTGACCTCTCTCACAGAGCAGTTTATTTCCATTCACGATTTCGAATCGATAAATCATTCCATAATCAATAGAGTCAGGACTTTTCCTATCTTCACATAGGGAGCATCAGTATTCATG
This sequence comes from Cryptotermes secundus, assembly GCF_002891405.2. Classification (NCBI taxonomy): domain Eukaryota; kingdom Metazoa; phylum Arthropoda; class Insecta; order Blattodea; family Kalotermitidae; genus Cryptotermes; species Cryptotermes secundus. The sequence continues at coordinate 1,473,241 of NW_019731236.1, read as the reverse complement.
GGCACATTCATAACTCTGTAGGTGTAAAAAGCAGATGTCATCAGCAGATACGTTCAACAGTGCACTCTCTCAGCTTTTTCCACCAAACCTCACAGCTGCTTTACTTCAGTTTTCAGCAACCCACCCCAACAATGTCACCAGGATATACAGGGCTGTATTATGTTGTGGCATTGACTGAAGTCTCCAGTGGTTTTCCTGAAATACATCCATTGTGTTAATGGAGAACTTGTATTGATGCAGAAAATTATAAATCATAATTCAGTAAAGACAGGGCAAAATGCATCAGGCCCGCATTCGGAAAGCCCTATTTCGAATCTTGTCTCCTTATTCCTTAATTTAACCGTCTTTTAGCTAGTAATTAATAACTTTGTGCCAAGGTTCAGAATTGATTTTCCATCCTTCATAACCCATTCCTTGCCTCTCTGATTCACACAAATATATGGCCAAGATCGTTTTAGTGATACATGATAACATTCTACCCATATGAATCAGACACTCTGGCATTGTTTTCTCCAGAATTCCATTTTGTTTTAGATGCGTGATTTATATGGAATATGACGATGTTACATTACCTTCTGTCTCGGTTTAATATGCTGTTTAGTTTAATCCAATTATTAAATAGGCGGTACGCATTTCACACGCAAACTGCTTAACGGTGTCTGCAAACAAAAAAACAGACTCCGTTATTTTAGTCCGCAAGCGAACGGACCGAGCGACCGCCACTTGTCTTCGAAGTTAGTGCCAACTTTAGCGGATAGAGGGTGTCGCGTGATCAGCGCAACGAATCCTCACGGCCGTTAATTTCGGTTTTCTAGACCGGAGTCGCTATTTCCTTGACATGGCTCCTCAGTTATCCTCACAAAGCTGAGTTGACCCCGTTCCAGACCAACTACTTCTCAGAAAGTCTGGTAGCCCCGGGAATCGAACCCGAACCTCTGAATCTGTAGCCAAGAACTCTGACCACTAGACCACAGAGGCAGTCTAATGGTGGCTACAAAGATTACAGGAAATAGAAGATGATTAGAACCTCTATGCACTTACATTTTGAATTCGGTTGAATTCGGAAGGAACAGTCTTGGCATAATTCACTGCAATGCAGTATCAAAGCCCTAATAAATACAGAAGATGTATGACAAGATCGGATTTTCTTGAAGAAAAGCTCTGGAATGGCCTCCTGCCTTTCCTTCTTCTTCATAAGGCTCGAGCTTCATTTCTTGAACGCTTTGTCCTGCTCAACAATTTCTTTCCAACTACTTCTGTCCTGTGTACGAGTTGTCCAGTTATAAATTCCTAAGTCCTTTAGATCTTCCCTTACGTCATCTTTCCATCTGATCTTAGATCGGCCTCTCTTTCTTACAGCTTGTGGCTGCCAGTCACATATTCTCTTAACTGTTCGTCCAGTCTCCATCCTTGAGATGTCTCCAAGCCAACTTATTCTTTGGGCTCCAATGAAGTTAACTGCGTTCCCTCCTTTTATTAGAGTATCTAGTTCGTCATTTGTTTTAATTCTCTAGTAGCCATCGCGGTTTCTTGATGGCCCGAAGATCTTTATCAGAATTATCCTTTCTAAGACTAAAAGTCTATGTTTAATGGCTTCTCAAAGTGTCCAGGTTTCATAGGCGCAGGTTACTGTTGGTCGAACTACCATCTGGTATAATCTTAATTTAGCTGTTTTAGAAATAAGTTTACTTTTAAGCAGTGTTAAATGTGCAGCACATGCTTTATTTCCAGTTTCTAACCTATCTTTAATCTCTTGTTCAATTGTGTTGTCTGAATTAACTATAGACCCAAAATATTTATAATGAGAGACTTGATCTATGTTTACGTTACTGCATCAGAGATCTTGGATTATTTGAGGTTTTTTAGAACAGTGTGGCTTCCTGCCTTTACTTCTGTCAAACAGTTTTGTGTGATACCCGCAAATACTTCGCTGACTCTGCCTAATAAATCCTCCCTTAATCAAACACCAACAATTTCCTCTGCAAATCAAGCAGAAAATTCGATGGTCATAACACCATCTTGCATTCCTAGTGTGTTGCTATTTTCTGAGATTAATATAATTAAGATATAACATTTTTTTGTACATCTTTCTACGTGTCTGTCCTTGTGATTAATCTCCAAACTTATTGAAATAATTCTGAATCATTCGGTATGATGATTGAAAGATTTGTATGTTCGATTGATTAGTTATACACGAATACAGTTTCTATTTTGACTTTGAATGGTGACTGTTGATAACGTTGGATGTTTGGCTAATATTTTTAATCCTTTATTAACTTACTTTGAAAGTACAATGGAAAATAACAGAAAAAATTACACTTATGGCAAGCAATCTGTTGAGTTATTAGATTGTACATAATGTCGCTAACTTGTTCCAGCACTTTGAGAATGTTTTCATGGAAGAAAGGTTGCCTAAAGTAAAATCTGACATGTTATTATGTCCCGTTGTGTTTCTTGAAATTTCTAGTTTTTACTTTTCCAAATATGAAGAAAAACATTTGGATCAATAACAGTTTTGGATTTGAAAATCTTGAATTAACATTTGAATTGAACTTTTAACCTGAAGATGAAAATGAACTGCTGCGACTTACTTTAGTCACAATGCAAATTGATAAAACTAAGTTTATCGTTACTGTGGATTCAGTTTCAAAAATTTTCCACTGCGGAACAAGAAGAGCGTGTTGTCACTGCTGCCACTGGGTTCTATATGTGAACTTCGATTTTGGACGCTGACCGTATTTAGAACAAAGTAAGTGAACAGACTTAACAGTGAACCTGATATTCAGATTGCTCTCTGAACTGGGCAGAAAAGTGAAAGATAGGCACACTGATCGCATTATGTGAATAATCAATTTTACTTAATAATAATTTTTGTGCTTTTACAGTATTAATTTGAGAGCAGAGATATATCAACCGGTATAACATCGAGATACGCTGGAGGACGAAGGTTCAATTCCCTACAGGATTAAGAATTTTCTTCTCCATAGCGTGTACACTTACTCCAGAGCCCACTCAGCCTCCTAACCAGTGTGTACCGGGGATAAATCGAGAGAGGAATGAAGCTTAAATCTCAGCTCTATCTAGTGCCGAGATCAAGAATTATTTTCACTCCCCCATGCATTTTAATGGCCCGCTGATTAATTAATTAAGTAGAGGAAGAACATGCATTTTACTTGTACGGTATTAATTTATTCAGCCAATATATACTATCAAATTATTTTAATGCTGACTCACATCTTTCATGGGGTCGCAACGAAACCGCGTATGTTTACGGTGATTCGCGATATAAGATTTTTAAATGTCACTGGGCTAAAGGGGCGAGACACGGATCAAATTTTTTACCGAGCAGGTTAAGTATGAGGGGTGAACCATAAAACTGGCCCTAGCACTGCGACCTCCAACGGTCTATTGTACCGAGCAGGTTACTGTAGCGGTAACGCTCTAGACTTACATTCTCTACGCCCTTTGTGCGTCCTGGCAAACACGGGATATCTCGATTATGCTATGATCAATTCCTTCTAAAGCCTCGTTAATTCATCACATAAAATTAGACGCTGTGTGGTCGATATACTGACAGCCCCGTAAAATAAGCTACAAATAAGTACACGAAGCCGATTTCATACTGTTTGAGGCTTCAACTCTCATCAAACGGAAATAATTTTGGGTAGCGGAAGAATAATTGCATGCGCCAGGCTGCAATTATTTTGATCAAAGCTTTGTCCATGCGCCGCAGCTCTACCAGAGGCGCTAGTCTCAACTGGGGAAGTCTGCCGTTGTTCTAGCTAGCCTGTGCAGAGTGCCTTGATGGCCTTGATTGGAGTCGTCCGGGTCTCAGTTCTGTAAAACCTTTGCCAATCTGAGAAGCAATTCCAGAGAAAGGTTTAACGAAGGTTATTAAAGTTCTAAAAACGAATGTTTTAGGTAACTGGACATGTTTTTGGAACACTATATGTACAGATTTTTTCCAAAAATATTGGTTTCTTACCGCCTCTGTGGTCTAGTGATCTGAGTTCCTGGCTACAGATCCAGAGGTCCGGCTTCGATTCCCGGTGCTACCGTATATTCTGAGAACTAGTGGGTCTGGAACGGGGTACACTCAGCCCCGTGAGGATAATTGAGGAGCTGTTTCAAGGAAATAGCGACTCCGGTCTAGAAAGCAGAAATTAACGGCCATGGGGATTCGTTGCGCTGACCACGCGACACCCTCTATCCGCTAAAGTTGGCACTAACTTCGCCGACAAGCGGCGGTCGCTCGGTCAGTGTAGTTCGCTTGCGGACTACAGGCCACGGATTTTCTATTGGTTTCTTACCAAGCAAATTTATTGGAGTATTTGTATTTGGGAAGTACCTAAGTAAGATCTCAATCAGGACGCTAATTACTTCCAGGAAATTGCAAGGATTTTACGACTAATTAGACTACAACAGCTTCCATTAGTTTCATTTTCAGTTCATTATTCACTAACCACCTTAATATTCGACACTTTATATAAACTTAGTCACAGCTTCAGCAAATAAATATGTGTATCGTTCTGTTCCTTTCAACCGGCCAAAAGGGGGAGAGCAGAAATGCGTATAGGATATTGGTGGGAAAGCCGGAAGGAAGGAGATCCCAGGGAAGACAAAGGAGTAGGTGGGTAGACAATATTAAAATGGATCTCAGAGAGGATGGGACGGTATGGTATGGATTGGATTGACCTTGCTCAGGATAGGGACCACTGGAGGGATCTTGTTGAACACGGTAATGAACCTTCGGGTTCCATAAAATGATGGTAAGTTCTTGAATAGCTGCACAATTGACAGCTTCTCAAGAAGGGTTCAGCTCCATGAATGTGTGAGTGACTACTACTTCATTCTCCTTAGTTCGTTATCATTTCTCAACTCGCAGATCCAAATAACTTTGTCAGCGCCTTTATTCTATGATATTTCATTAGACTGAGAAAACAAGTAAGTAAATTAGTAAAGTTTACTGTTTGTTTATTTTGTGGAACGGTGTTTCCAGTAGTTAGACAATATACTGCTCTGTCCAAAAAGTTTCCGACCTTGGGCCGGGAAAAAAAGTTCTGTATCTGTGTGGTTACAATACCTAATCGCCTTCAAAGTAGGCCCCTTGTGACTCCACACACTCAGCCCAGCGGTCCTTCCATCGCTGGAAGCAATTCTGAAAGGCTTCTTTTGGAATGGCGTGCAGCTGCGCCGTCGCGTTCTGTACGATGTCCTCGCGGCTGTCAAAACGGCAGCCTTTAGCCGTGTCTTCAGTCTCGAGAACAGCCAGAAATCACAAGGAGCCATGTCAGGAGAGTAGGGAGCCTGGCGAACCTGCGGAATGCCGTGCTTGACCAGGAAACCCTGGATCAGGTGTGGGGCGTTGCCATGATGCAGCTACCAGTTGCGTGCGTCCCACAGCTCCGGTCTCTTGCGCCGAACTGCATCACGAAGATGGCGGAGGACTTCTTGGTAGTACTCCTTATTGACAGTCTGGCCTAGAGGTGCGTACTCATGATGCACAACACCCCGGTAATCTAAAAAAAACAGTCAGTATCACCTTCACATTGCTCCGAACCTGTCGTGCTCTTTTGGGCCTCGGGGATGTTGGATACTTCCATTGTGACGCCTGGACCTTGGTTTCCGGGTCATATCCGTACACCCACGACTCGTCACCAGTGATCACAGTCTTCAGGAACTCAGGATCACTGTTGGCGCACTCCAGCACGTCCTGCGCGACTTCAAGGCGGAGATGTTGCTGCTCCGGCGAAAGCAGCTTGGGCACAAATTTTGCCGCCACTCCTCGCATGCCCAAATCCTCAGTTAAAATTGTGTTTGCGGAACCTCTGCTGATCCCAACCTCATCAGCAACTTCACGGATGGCCAAACGACGGTCCCCCATGATCAGTGTCCGCACTTTTTGAGTGATATCAACATTTCGGCTCGTTGACGGTTGAACCACTCTTTAATTTTAGTGACCCCCATTGGATCATAGCCGAAAGCCTGCTGAATTTTGCGGATTGTTTCCGCTTGGGTATCCCCAAGTTTCTGGCAAAACTTAATGCAGTATCGCTCCTCCAAGCGTTCTGTCATCTTGAGCGAATCGAAATTGCGACGAACACGTGTCACACCACTTTGCTATCTGGCAGTCACAGACGCATCCGGCGGTGTTGCGAGTCGGCAAAAAATCACGCATGTGCATGAGTGTCCCTTCTACCACTACTCTCAGTTTCTCCACCCCTTTGGCCATTACTTACAGCGGCAAAAAGTAAAGTCGGATACTTTTTGGACAGCGTTGACAGGATGTATGACGGATAAAAGTGAATTTGAAAGTATTTTGAAGAGAACGGACCTGGCCTAATCGGGACAGTACCCCGAAATGTATTTGGAGAGACTGAGGAAAGCTAATAAAAAACTTAGGAAATCCGATGTCACGGCCGACATTCGAACCAATCACCTCCCGAATACGAGTCAGAGCATTACCGCTAAGACAACCCGCTCTGTCTAGCTGAGTTATGTCACGATTAACGTAGTAGCGTCCTAGTCACAAATCAATATTACTGTGTACCTTGTAGAGTCCTCATTATGTTCTACATGCGCAACATGTATAGGGGTACATAGTGTGCGTTGTGTGTGCGCATCATAATTGGCTAACTATTCACCTAGGTGCCACAGATTCTGAATAGCGCAGTTAGATCTTTGAATTTGACACTTAGCGTACTTATTATACGTGCATATTATATATGCATATATTTATATGTGGTTCTAGTAGTCCTATGTCCAATATGTGCTAGGACCTACAGACAAAACTTGGTAGGGCACAGCAAATTTAACGAAATTTATTAACTTGATGTTAGTTAAACAAGAGTAAGGTAAGGTAAAAAATAAAGGTATCCCTGTAACATGCCGTGGAGGCCCATAGGGTTGTGAGTCGTCGAGGCTCCCACATTTTCTACAAAATCGGCTCACCGATGGCGGTATGGTTGTCAGCCTTAAGCGCCGGCCGCCCTTTACCTCCCGGGAAGATTTCTGATACTCATTTCGAGTCGACCCTAGAGTCATAGTGCGGGTGGAAGGAATAGGTCAATTGACAAATCCAGTTAACCTCATAGGGATTGGAACCCGTGACCATCCTGCTTGTTGTATAGTGCCTCAACCAAATACGCTACCGCGTGCCCCCAGTTAAGCAAGGGTGTATTATTTGAGCTGGTTCATCCTGGTCCGTCACACTAGCAACATTCTAAAAGGTTAATCAACTCCGACCAGTGTGACTGATAAAATGTTTTTCTCTCTCATGCTTCTCTTTCATCCTTGACATGTTTCGGTCAGGGAGATCATCAGAAGGATATATCAATACGGGCAGAAACTACTATTACAATGTGTTTGGTCAATATCAATGCATACATACAGTATCATAAGAATGCCATGAATATAAAGTCTGTTTCTTTAACACCTACAGTGACGTGCGTGAATACATTAAAATATTTATGAATTATTACGATTAATATGTTTACTAGTGTGGTTTAAAAAAGATTTCTGTTAATATTTTAACACCTTAGATGCAATAGTTATATTGGAAAGGTTCGGTTACGAGAGCCTCGTTGTTTTCCGTCTGAACTACATGTTCCCTCTCATGCATGGATACAGGATAAACTTATCTTATTCTTCTCAACATGACGTCTGGAGGGAACAAACCGCCATGCACACTGGATATGGGATATTGGAAAGATTGACAGAGGGCAGGATGTACAAAGTGACGAAGGGTAGGGATTACACAGGTAGCTTCAGCTGACTAGGACTCTCTCAGTTGCAGCCACAGAATTAAGATATTTACTATTCCATTTTAATGGTCGCGCGGTCTAACACACAGAATAACTTGACCCTCTCAAACAATCCAGCCATAGATGTCTGCGTTTTTCGGTGTTTGTCTTGTGACAGGCTGATCATCCGTCCGAGGAGTCCTGCCGACTCTCTGTAAAATTCATAATTTCGTAATTAATTAATTGTGAATGGGAACTGGTCAGACTGCCTAATCCGTCAAGGAACAAAAAGAAGAATATTCACTGTATACATTTTATCTTTTTGATAATAAAACTATTATTATACAACAAATTTTATCTATCTGTCTATTTATCCGTATATCCGTCTATGTATCCGTCTACATCAACCCACTCACCTACTCTCCTACCTGTCCAATCCGATCATTTTGGTCCGTCCTTTGCTATCTGTCCGTCCCCCCGTCCCCCCGCCCTTCTTTTCAGATCTAATGTAATGCATCCATATATACGAATATGTAGCCCTATGTTGTGGACTAAGGTGCTTGTTTAGTTAGTTGCTGTCTCGGAACGAGAACTGTGCTGCTGTTTATGCTCTGTGCTTTGTGCACAAAGAGGCTTTCTCGCGTCATAACAAGCAGAAGTTATAATTTGTTCCCCCTTTCCTTCGTGGAAATGCACTCTAAAACTCTCATGTTTAACGAACACAGATGAAGTCCCTTTTGTCGCAGGAGAACCTAACAAAGGGCAAGATTTTTTTTTTAAATAATGGCAGTTGTGTGAAAGAGACATTCACATACAAGTAAGATGAATATCTTGGTTTTAAGATGGAACTAGTTCTATCGCCCTTTTCTTTTGTTGCCCAAATTAATATAAGCACCGTCTACCTCACCGTTCTGAGTTCCTTCCTTTGAAGGCAAGGAGAATGTTATTAACACAACAGCCTTGCAACATGACATGACGTGAAGACTGCAGCGTACTGCAGCCATGTGCTGAGAAATGTTCACGTATCAGCACGTACATCTTCGTTTTGGATGACGTGTTGAGTGTGTGTTCCAGTAAGCAATACTTCGGCTTGTCCTGGCCAATATATAAGTTGAATCCCACTTAGGATCAACGTAACGGTGTGCACAGCTTTACTTGCAAACGAATTTAAGGAGCCGAAGTTGTACCGCCATTGGAAAGCTAAAGGAACTCTGTCATTATTAGAAAAGAATGACAGAACATGAGGATAGATTTCAAATAATTCTTCTAGACCTCAACCAATATTGTGATATGATCGAAGAGTTTAACAAGAGATGCCATCCGTTGGTAGGCAGTGGCACAGTAAACACGCGATAACTTCCTTATACAAGGAGCCATTGCTACGCAAAGGCCTGTAGACAGCGAGAGAGTAGTCTGAAGGCTCCCAGAGCAGTGAGAAAATAAAATATGATAATGAATCCCATGGGACTCGAAAACAAGGATCACTTTGCTGGCGACAGGTAATAGAAAATGTCAGTCAGACAGTTGACAGCCAGTGAGAGCCAATGAGTGGAAAGTCATGTGGCTAAAAGCCGTGAGTTGCAGTCGTGAGTAGAGAGTCGACAGTTGAGTTAACTGTAAGACGGCTTCCAGCTGGTAAGGACATGAGCACGCAAGCAGAGAACATTGTTGGAATCCGTTACCAAGCAATGGATAGTAAAAAAGTAAAATAAAAAGTAAAGGTATCCCTGTAACAGGCCGTGGAGGCCCGTAGGGTTGTGAGATATTGAGGATCCCACATTTTCTAGACAATCGGCTCATAGATGGCGATAAGGTTGTCAGCTTTACGCGCCGGCCGCCATTTACCTCCAAGAATATTCCTGGTACACATTTCTGTAAGAGACTGAGTCGACCCCAGGGCCACATTGCGGCTGGAAGGATTAGGTAAATTGAAAAATCCACCTCATCGGGATTCGATCCCGCGACCTTCCGGCTTGTAGCATAGTGCCTCAACCAACTACGCTTCCGCGTGCCCCCAGCAATGGCGCGTGCTGTAATTAGAAGTAGAGTGCGCGAATTAGCGAGAACATCATAATTACTCGTAGTTACGATTTATAAGAGTTCAATAAATCTAATTACCATCACAAACCTCTTGTCTAGTCACTAACATGTGACAATATATAGCTCATTAAGGTCTGCTGTTTTTATTTGAAAAATTTAATATGAGAAGAATGGATTGTGTTTGTTTGGTCACGTCCATTTAAGGACAGATTAAAGATTACAGAAAATAACAGTGAATTATATATCTATGGGAAAAATAAAGAAAGGAGGAGCTTTGAAGTAGAAGAGGCAATACCGAGACCCGAACTTCTGCCGGTTGGCAGTGGATGGACAGGTATAATTGACGTTGGGATATCGGAGGATGAAGTGAGTCACTGTTAACTGTACATATATATACTCGTATAATATTTAATAAAATGCAGTGTACAACCTCTTTATCACAACCGTCACAACGCAACAAATATGAAGCTCAGTGCCTATTTTCGGCTCTGCTACATGTTTCGGCTATCAATAGCCATCATCAGGCAAATACACGGTTAACATATATACACCACTGAACTGCAGTACTACTAAATTGGATACAATACTATTAATTATGTAAAACACTTGACGTAAAATACAATAAATCATATTATATAAAACAGAAGTTATAGTATAAAACAAGAATAAAATTGTAAGATTTGAGGCTTTCACGGCGGTGACTATGAAGAAAGCAGTCTTCTGGGATTTGGCACCGTGTATATGTGGTGTTAACCGACGTTTCGGAGGAACGTATCGCCTCCATCTTCAGGGTAAAAGCAGAGACTGCTTTTATCGGTCCTCACGGTCTCTTCGCTTGCAGATTTCTTATATTTTTTCTTCTACCCTGAAGATGGAGGCGATACGTTCCTCCGAAACGTCGGTTAACACCACATATACACGGTGCCAAATCCCAAAAGACTGCTTTTTCAAGAATAAAATTCTTAGATTGATGTTTGATATCATCGAATCAATCGTTGGTTTTGTAATTTCGTTGCGTTTCCACGGACAAATTGGAATATTCTGTATTTTGTGTATATAAAATTGTATATGAAAAAAAAATACAGTGTATTGCAGTGCTTCTTAGTTTCACAGAAACAGGTATGTAACTTCAGTAACCGTAGATCCTCTCCTTTGCGTTGTGGCAGATTGCAAAGAAAGTAATTCGAAAATAATTGTGCTCTTAATTTCCATAGAACTTTCCACTTTGCTTCGTTACTATGTATTCAGTTTTGGAGAGAGATCTGTAATTCTGTGTGAGCACGTGCTTCAGAGAAAATCAGTCCGATTTGTTAAATGTATCTTTTTCTGTGTAAAACGATTTGNGTCTCTTTCCAAAACCAGAGATACCATGTATGCGAGATATTTCATTTGAAGGAGAAAGCTCTAGATCGCATCAAGTGGAGGAACTGTTTTGGAAGAGACTGTGGACCTGTCGTCTTGACAGATTACTGATGAATGAATGATACATGTTTGGTCCGTGCACCATCTACGTCACATCCGTTCTTCTCGAACTTCCCAGGAGACAGAAGAATCCCTGCATTCAATCTTTCTTCGTCCCATTCTGCCTTCTTCCTTCTCAATTCATTGTGTCCATATATTCTCCTGTGCACTTATTTCTTCTCGCACTAGTTCCTCCGTTGTATTCTCTAGTGCTCCTCTCGATCTCTACTTTGCAATAATCTTTTCAGGGAGACCGTCATGCAGTGTAGGATTCTAAGAATTTTCAGGACAGAACTTGATGGCCAGTATTCCGACTAATCATATTTTTCTCTAATTGTACTGATATTTACTGCAGTTTGTATAATCCAAGTGAATATGACACTAGATCTCTCGTCCTGCAGGAAGAAATTAGACTGAGGGCATCTGTAACTAAGGGGAAGGGAGTTGCAGACTGGCGGGAAGAATAACGCAGTGAAGGGTTTCATAATTTTTGCTCGTCATCAAATATTGTTTGCATGATGAAGTGGAGGAAGATGAGGGGGACGGTGCGCACGGCACGCATAAGGAGCTGATAGAAGTGTACGAAGTTTTAGTCGTAAAATCTGAAGGAAAGACGCCATACGGGAGACCTTGGCATAGATGGGAGGATAATATATATCTCCTAAATATGAATCCTAAGTAAATGGGAAGTGAAATTTCGAACTGGGTTCATCTGTCTTCAGGTAAGGTGAAGTGGTGGGCTGAGTTACCACGGCAATACAAATGCTGATCGTTTAACACGCAGGAACAGCTGATAGAATATCATTTTATCCAGAAGATAAATATGTAACCATGTGCCTCACATTTATTTATTTTTTGTTTATTTAACAACGATGTCTTTATCTACTTACGAGTATATAGGCACACCGTGTTTCTTTAAGAGTGGCCTCAATACTGTCCTGTCATCTACGCCTAGGTCACACAAGTTGTGTTTTCCGTTCATGTTCCGTACTCAATTTTTTAAATGTCATTATTTTCCCCATGCGTGCTATATAGCCTGCCCAAAGAACCTTCCTTATTTGGATCACCATGAATAATACATGTGGGTTTTCTGAGTCTTTTTAGGTGAAATCCAGGGAAGTGATTCGAAATAGGTCACGACATAATTCTAATCATTTTCCCCTATTATTGTAGGCTATATAGCTGTTCAGATGACTAAACAGTATAGAGGAACGCTGTTAAATTAGTTTAGCGTCGCTCGCTCAGGCTGTTTAATATTTTTTGTTTGTGGCAGTGATTACTCTTTTGTTTTATGTCTTTAATAAATACACAATTTTTGTTTCTGATTAAGCCGTGGGTGTTTTCTGAAAGCCCAGGAGAGTTTTTATGTATGAATTATACAGAGCACGCATGAAGGAAATTCATTTTCCTCATAATTACCATTTTATCGTCATTAACGAGCCATTAAGCACACACGTTCATCACAACAAAACGCAGCACATAATACATGGCTGAGGAATTTGACATGGCGACGTCACAGCGCTGGGCTACTGCGTACTCGGTCGTTGTAAATAATTTAGTGATTCGTAAAGGCATTTTGTTAACGAATTTCCAAGTTTTCTAAATATTTATGGGATAAATTACTTTAATTCAGATTCATTGTATGCTTTTATTCAGGATAACATTTTAAGAGAGCGGGAATATAACACTGTTCTAGACATTCGGCATAATGAATGTGTTCTATTTATTGTAATACTACACGTGCAGAATGTTCAATATTTCGACTTTAGGCAAGTGTCTGTGTTGAAAGCATAAGTTTGGCCTTCACAATAATTCCTATATCTATCAATATATGGTATGTGTTGTCATTTTATCTAATCTATAATCACGAAGAATTTGGACGGAGAAATTTGAAGTTCTAAAACACTTTATTCACGTTAGGTATATTATTAGTCTGATGAAAGAAGGATGGCCCTGACATCGTAAAATGGCGGATTGACACTGCTGGAATTAAAACTGGCATCTCTACGGTTAAATTTATTCATGTTTTTTAATTTTAGCAAGCCGTCTAATATAAATTTTTATGACATGTTTTTGACCGAAATGGCTATATTCACGGTTATAACGTGTGTATTGCACTATATGGAATTATGAACATATTTGGTGTTGAAATTATAACATTTTCCTATATTTATGTCTTATATTATTCACACATTTATATTTGACTCTTGATAACGATCTTAAAAAATTGTAGAAATGTCCAGTTAATACATCGTTGGTGAGTAATTATTTTAAAAACAAAGCTAAGAGGAACAATAATTTATCGGAATGAAAACGGTTCTTTAACTCATGTATACAAGAGTTGACATTTTAGTATTTGTGCACGTCATGTTTAATATGGGTCTGAACAGATATCGGATTATATGTGGGAGAGTAAGACAGTAAAAACTGAAGTTGTCCCTGAGCGTAGTTAGTTAAATATATGACATCAAGAAGACATGGGGAAGTGGAGGTGAACGTAGCTCCACCATTCATGAACTCGGCACAAAATGGAGAAGAGTGGTGACCTTCAAACCCCTGGTGCTTTACTCACGAGGAAAAGACCCCCGGTGTCCACTGGATAGGAGGCTCATTAGACCCCAGACTCGATATGGATGCAATGAAGAAGAGAAAAATCTTGCACTACTGGGAATCGAACCCGGGTAGTTACGCTCGGTATCCCTTTGCCATACCGACCGAGCTATCCTGACTACATATTCGGTATGATGTTAGTATACATATTAGTAAAATTAGGATTTAAGTCCATCAAGTAGAACAGTGTGTCTTGAAAATAAATTAGAGCCAACGTCTCGGCCAGTGATGGCCATCATGGGAAAGGGATAAACACCTCAAAGAAAATTCTGCACATGTATTACGTATTACTTGCATGTGTTCTCTTGTAGGGGTTAACGCATTAGTATTTAAAATATGTTTCCTTTTCGATTGCTTAGAATCTTGTTGGCAGCCGTGTTCCTTCACAGTGTTGGCCCTGTTTGACCGAATCGAAATATGTAAACGCTCTATTTCATTATCAAAACATTATTGCACTTGATGTAATTCATTCCTAATTTTACATTAGATTGCAAAGGCTGAGGACAATATCTATCGTAAATATAAGAAAAAAATTGTGGCGGTTATTAAGTGTGCATTTTAAGGTTCGAGAGAATTAGATGCATATGTTTGCAAAAGCCAGTCACAGATATACTTACCAGTACATGTTTTGATAACATCCCAACTTACGTGTTTCATACAACAAATAACAATAATCTGTCAGTTATCATTATGTTTCCGCCATTTTATTTTGTTTCATTTTACTGAAGGAATACCTTAATACATGTGTGAGACTTTTCTATACTTATTCATATACAATTTTATGGTCCTAATGTGAATGTTTCTCCCACTACAAAACTTCGTAACCTGCCATGTTTGTGTTGTGGAAGAAAATGTTAAAATTTATGGAAGCATGGAGATTTGAAGTGGCAGCGTGTTCAAACAGACTTTCATGAAAATCGGTCTGCTAATCTCTGTAATATTGATAGGCCTGTTGGTAGTTATATCAGGAGGTAGACAGAAGAAGGAATAGGCAGACAAAAAAGCAGCCCGCTATTAGGATTCGAAGGAAGAGGACTGTTCCTTTGGGGGCCTTAGAAGGCAAGTAAAAAGAGAAATAAACCCTAAATTGTATAAAGAAGTGGCAGTTTCCATCATTTTGAATGGAAGTGTCAAGGGATATCATAGATCAAAGAACCATGAAAATGCAGTCACAGAAGCAGAATTAAGCTTTATTTCCGTTCAGGTAGGGGATTATAAAGGAAAGTAATTATGCCACTTCAACAGTATATATTCATAATATACTTCAAGAACTTGAATTTTCAAGACAAATCAAAATATTGTTAAGATATAAGAAGACCAGTTAAAATGCAAATATTACTTGGGGATAGACTTTAACTTAATTCTTGAAAAAATAAAATAAGAAACCTGACAACTGCACCGAATTTTCCAGCAGCCACATTTTCCTTCATATTTTATGATGCTTGACACAGCAGAACCAGTGGAACATTTCAACCCCCACAATTGCAATATACAAACTCTTTGCCAAGATCTAGAAAAGGGGCAGAGGACAAAGGTTCTCTCACTCTCTTGTGAATACAAATGACCGAGCTAGATTTGAGGCTGTGAGGAAGTCACTATGAATGCGATACCTTGTATTTTGGTAGAAATTCACCAATATTCTAGAAGAATATATTCCAAGCTTGCTTTCTTCTTCTTGCTCTTGCTTGTCTTATTCTTTGACTTGAACGTGGAACCTTACATTTGCTCCGAAACGTCCGTTAAATTTTGTCTGAATTCTCAGCGTAACACTCCAGAAGATAGCATTCTTTTTATTTTTTTTATGTTTGAATATATATTGTGACATGGTAGACGAAAGACCGGAATAGTGGAGGCAGAAGGTAAGGCCTTTGCTAAGGAACAGCCGATAAACAAGTTTCCCCGAAACGAACACATAACGCAACAATAGAGGAACTGTTGGAAGCGGAGTTTACTACCGAGGCTCTATAGCTAGACTGCTAGAGCATCCAGCCAGTTAGTTGTGTCTCCGCTTGGAGGCAGGTTCAGTTACCTCCACCATATCCTTGCGAGTCGTAGGAGGCGACGAGAGATGGGAACCCAGTGCCTGGGGTTATAACTGGGCCACCCTCTTGCTGGGGGATATAAATACGGGAGCCTGGCCCTCCAGGTTGGGAAGTCTCGAATCTGAGACAGTAAAATGTGCACCTGAGGCATGAGGGACTTGGACCCTAGAAGGAGTGCACTGGTGAGGACCAACAGCAATTGTAAACCATCGACCCATCCTCCCGTCAGAGAGGGGCACCCTATCACAAACCCGCAAATGTCTGACAGTAATAAAAATCTGGTCTTGCGCCCTACATGGAGGATTGAAAGCAAGACGGACTGGCCGACTGACCGTCGGTCGTAACATAAATTTGACTTTGAACTTAGTTGTGACGCAGTCAAGAATGTGAAGACATCTGGGCCCATCGGTCAGGTGTGAGACAGTCCCAAGTTTGTAACGATCTGAGCAGAAGAGGACGTTGTTGGAATGCGTTACCAGGCAACCGCTAGTGGAGACTAATTTATTGTGTGCCGTACTGAGAATTAAAAGTGTGTGAATCAGAGATGGCGCTACAATTATTTGTAGTTACGAGTTTAAAGAGCCGAGTAAATTCAATTACCAATCCAAACGCGTGTCTAGGCACTAAATACATGACAATGTTTAACTAACTGAAGATTACATTGAGTTAGCAAGGAGCATGCAATGAAACTGTCTTGAGTGATGATATTGAAAATATGCCTTTACAAAATTTAACATGGTCGTTAACTAAATTTTTGTAACAGATTAACATCTTAAGAGATGTGATATTTGAGATCGGTAACAAGTTCAAGCTTAAAGAGAAACGCCAGAGAATTTATTTTTTCCGCCTGCTGAAGCTTTTCTTTCCAATTCCATAATTCAAACTACTCCGAGTTCTCTTTATCGTGTCAACCTCTGTTAACTTCATCGCTGTACATATTCATGTAGTTTATATTTTAAATAAAACACTTTAATTATCGTCGAATATAAAATTTGTTTTATTCTCCGAGAGATTACTGCTCTCAAGCATAGCGTGTTATAGAACCTTTGTTCTCTTCTGTTGGATTGTATTTAATGCCCGTGTTTCATTTTCACAAAAACATTTTGTCACTCACACAGTTTATATATATACATATATATATTTCTAAGTTGAATTTCATAGCAGATTTTTTTCTCGAGACCTTTGACTTAAATATTAATTTTTGTGTTTACATTAAAGTCATTTTAAGATAATCATACAGATATTTCAACGTAAAGTTTTGTCACGAATTTATTGTTGTAACCACCACCCGTGACCTTGCGGGTTGTAGCATAGTGCCTCAACCAACTACGCTACCGCGTACCCCCGAACGAAAACATATTTCTTTAAATCACTTGGTATATTTTAATTGACTCTGAAAAATCGAAAAATGTTATATCTCTATGGGGACCGCGCCATAGCTCAAGTGGTTAGTCGCTGGCTTCCCACCGCGGCGGCCCGGGTTCCATTCCGGGTCTGGTCAAGAGGGATTTGTGGTGGACAAAGTGTCGCTGGGGCAAGTTTTCTCCGAGTACTTCGGTTTCCCCTGCCAATCTTCATTCCACCAATTGCTCCACAATCACCGTCACCTATCATCTGGGGCTGGTACAAAAGGCCAGAAGTAGCCGCGGTACAAGGGCTTAGTCCCACCCCACTAGCAATAAAAAAATAATATATCTGTAGGAATACAACGCCATATATTCCGGTTAAAGTCAACTGACTCTGAGGAGTTACGTTTCGCCTCCATTTTTAAGATCGAAATGTAAGCCAAGCAAGAAACCAGCAAGAAGCAGGCAGCAAGCGGCGTTTACAGTCTCATGTGCCTCAGAAATTTAGGCTGACTTTTACCAGACTACAAGGCGCTGTATCTCAGAAGACAGATCTCATCACGACCACCGCTGTGAGAGCCCCATATCCAACACTCATAAATCACACCTCCGTTACATTTGTATCGCTCTCTGCAAGTTTCGGTGACTTTAATACATTTTAAGACTTACTTTATGTAAATTATCCTCTGTGTGCCGGAGAAACTTTGAGGATATGAATGATATTCAGTGTTACGTTTTTGTGGTTGGCTAAATTTCTTAGTTTCTATCAGCGTGCGTACTATGTCAACTCGTAATCAGTTGTTCATTAAGAACTTCTTGTAAAGGTCTGAAAGCACTGATGATTCTACAGGCTTTTGAAATATTATATTGTCAATTGTGGGATTGTACGCGCGACGAAAATTAGCATTTCGGTTACAACTACTCTTAATCACACTTAATGCAACGCTATCGCTGATTTACACACTGTCAGTCCACCGTTGCACAAGCAGTAGGATTCTCTGTTTCCACTAGTTGTCTCCTAGCAACGCATTTCAACATATAAACTATCACTTCAAATCATTATGAAGTTTCCATGTCTTCTAAGAACTTCCCGTGGCTGTCTCCTACCGAGGACTCATAACTCTGTCACTTCCTTGGCTAAGTTAAATTTAAAGTCACATTGCGACTGACGGTCCAGTCAGTCAGTAAGTCTTGGTCTCAAGTCCCATCTTAGGCTCATGACCAGATATTTATTAGTGTTTAACAGCTACGGTATTGTTTTCTTTTGGGGGGGGGGACCTCTTTAGCGAGAGGACGGATATATATTTGGCATATGCTACCAGCGCAGTCTTTCTCGGGTCAGAGTCCCTAGGGATTCGCGACCATGTTTTACTGTCTCAGATTTGAGACTTCCCTTTTCGTCCCTTCCTACGACTCTCAAGGTCACGGTGAAGGCATTCGACCCCGCCTCCACACGGGCAACGATAGTGCTTATTGTTGCACCTCTTCATATATCCGCATCACGGACCACACAGAAAACATAGGTCTATTGTAAGAACCGTTGCGTGACCTAGCAACTGTTCATAGAGAACTCCGTTCTGACTGCTGCTTGACGCGGACGACATAGAAAACAGTTTATCTTTTATTATTTCCTCTATTCGTGTTTACAAAGCTGTTTGCCCGGCATCACGTTGAGCAAATCTATTACAATATAATCTTTATGTTACCAATTTTAGAATCATCCAGAGGTTTACACTCTATCGACATTGTAAGCTATCCAAATCTGTTTGGTGTCCGAAAATTTTCTGTCTCTCTCATCCGGTGGCAGTGTCAAGATAAGATTATCCAGTTTGTTGAGTCCGTATTGTCAGTAAATACGTATAGCAGGGCCCTTCCTTGCAGAGTTCCCTGGGTTTATATTACATATGTTGCTTGGCGGAACTATTTTCCTGTCTGACTACCAGTAACTTTAAGAGTTCTGGTACTTCATGGATATGTCTAGATTATTTTTTCCCAAAAGGCACTCCGGTGAACTTAAGGGGTCCACGAAGTAAAAGGAAATGTTCTGCAAGAAAATTTCATCGTTATATAAGAAGTGATAATTGGAATATTATTATTATTATAAATTTCACTTTAAATGATTTTTATTTTGGACCTTCTTTAGATTATAAATGCCACTTTTGAAAGAAGGAAATTTATGAAATGTAGCTTGTTTTTTATCTCAGAGATTAATGCTTGAGCAAGACGTGCAATTCACCAGCTGATACCATTCGTCACGACTTGCCTGTATAAAACTGGATTCTCTAATTAGCAGCAACAAAAATAAACTACAGAAACACACTATATGCAGCACCAGATTTCAGAACTCGCTTTCCAATATGAAGCGAAAATTGAACAAAAAACTATTAATTGAAAACACTTTAGCATTGAAAGTTTTGAATATATGGCATATTAGTTTTTTATTTTCATGTTCATGAAATTATACTTTTTTTCTAAACATGTGCAATTACACAACAAGTTGATCTCATAAACAAAGAATAAAAACAAACTCTGTGACTTTAGTCCGCAAGCGAACTATACCGACCGAACGATCGCGGCTTGTCAGCGAAGTTAGTGCCAACTTAAGCGGATAGAGAGTGTTACGTGGTCAGCGCAACGGATCCCCACAGCCATTAATCTCGGTTTTCTAGGCCGGATCCGCTATTTCATTTAAATACCTCATCAGTTATCCTCACGAGGCTGAGCGGACCCCGTTCCAGACCCACTACTTCTGAGAAAATCTGGTAGCGCCGGGAATAGACCCCGAACCTCTGGATCTGTAGCCGAGAACTCTGACCACTAGACCACGGTTAAAATTTGTTTATCGTCTTTACTTTTTTGTTGTATTGCTTCCTAGCTTCATTTGTATAAGTATTTTAATAAGGGTTGTTTAAATATATTTTCGAGTGCAAAAGATTTCCGTGGCCATTAAATTGAGAAACACTGGTCTACGATTACTTACTAATTTCGCAGCAGTCCATGATGTGGTATTGGGAAAGAAACACAGATCAACAGAAATTCCTTCGTCTTCATGTTTCATTTTACGTTCTCTTGGTAATATAAGATGTTAGTTCACCCTCTGATTACGAAGACAGGAACGCATTGGAATTGCCTTGGTTTCCTTCATTAGTCTTGCTTAGTGAGACGTGTGGGCTTTGTGAGAGTAACAGACGCTGTTCGTTCCACGGAGGACAGACAAGTCTTCTTAGCCGTCTCAGAATCTTTTACTTTTCTAACCGATGGGGATAACATTCGTTTCTTTTCTTTTAGTTTACTTATCGATTCATATTCTTATGCAGCGTCTAATGGGAGCATGGCAGCATGAGGAAGGAAGTGGATGTGGATGGAGGTGTCGTTGACCTATTTAAATATTTTTTTTTATTGCTTGCGACCACTTCTGGCCTATTGTACCAGCCCCAGATGATAGGTGAGGGTGATTGTGGAGCAATTGGTGGACTGAAGATTGGCAGGAGAAACCGAAGTACCCGGAGAAAACCTTCCCCAGCGCCACTATGTCCACCACAAATCCCACTTGACCAGACCCGGGATCGAACCCGGGCCGCCGCGGTGGGAAGCCAGCGACTAGCCGCTTGAGCTATGGCGCGGCCTATTTAAAGATACTAGTCCATCATTTGCCGACCACAGTAGCCGAGCGGTCTAAGGCTAGGAACACACACAGCGACATCGGTCGTACGACGTCCGTACGGTTCATGTCGCATCAAATAGTAGAATATAAAGTCTAATCTTAGCTTTCATACGTGACGACATGCTACATCTACCGTACGACAGTCGGAGAGCAAAGAAATGTATTTGGTTACTCCAGTGTGAAAGAGAGGTCGTACGGCAAAAACGTCGTATGACATTTTTCCGTACGACCGATGTCGCTGTGTATGTTTCTAGCCTTGGCATGCACTGTCTTCGCTAGCTCGAAAGCCGGGATCGTGGGTTAGAATCCCGCTGAAGGCATGTATGTTTAGTGTCTGTGTGTGTGCGTTTTTCTTTGTTTTTGTACAGGTAGAGGCCTCTATGGCCTAGTGGTCAGCGTTCCTGGCTACAGATCCAGAGATCCGGGTTCGATTCCCGGCGCTGACAGATTTTTTTCGGAGAAGTAGTGGCTCTGGAACGGGGTCCACTCAGCCTCGTGAGGATAATTGAGGAGCTATTTGAAGGAAATAGCGGCTCCGGTCTAGAAAACCAAAATTAATGGCCGAAGGGATTCGTTGCGCTGACCACGCGGTACCCTCTATCCGCAAAAGTTGGTACTAAATTTTGCTGAGAACCGGCGGTCGCTCGGCCGGTATAGTTCGCTTGTGGACTGAAATCACGGGGAGGCCTTGCGACGAGCTGATCACCCGCCCAAGGAGTCCTACCGAATGTTTAAGATCTAATAAATCGAAGTGAAATGGAGATTTTCATAGAGGTAGGCCAAGGCCCAAATTGGGGCTGTAGCGCCAAAGGAAAAGGAATCCATTATTTACCTTGGTGGACTGGAGATGGACATGAAGACCTGAAAAAAATCCAACCCTAAAACTCCAGAACTTAAAACATCAGTGCATCTAATTCTGTCACTATAAGTTATCTAACCAACCAACCAACCAACCAACTAACTAACTAACGCCATAGAGCTGAACTCTTCTTAAGCAGCTGCCAGGTGCGCAGCTACTCAAGAATTTTCCAACAGTTTGTTGAACCCGAGAGTTCATTACCGTGTTCACAATAGCCCTCCGTTAGTCCCTATCCTGAGATAGATCAATACAGTCCATACCAACCCATCCTGTCTCTCTAAGATCCATCTTAATCTTTATATATTGTGCTGTGGGATGACTGCTTGCTGGGATCCTTGTTTAGAATACAGGTCTTGTTGGTTTTTTAACCTTCATATTAAACGTGTGAAGTCTGAAAGCGTTGTTCGGCGTATCCCACTCGGCTTGTTCATACGTAGACTGTATATATATATATATATATATGCAGATCGCCGTGTTGAATGCTATTTCTGTGCTGTAGCTGTTCTGTCCGCACTGTCTTCATTGAAGATACTCCCGCTTTATTTCTTGTATTGACAATATAACATATCTTAGTATAAATACCCATCTTAGTATTGTGACATGTTGCGCAAAGCCGAGCCCCCCCCCACACCAGCAGTGACGCGGTGGGTGACTCAGCGCTCCCCTCCCAACCCTCAGCGGTAACGTAACGCTCGCGTAATAGGCGAGTAATCACCCCGCATCCTGGCAGCCATGCGCGGTGACGTCACGAGCGGAGCCGAAGAGAGCCGAGCGGAGCCGAAGATAGCCGAGCCCCGTAACCGGGTAACTATGCAAGGCGAATCAACAGCGGTGACGTAACCGGACAGCGTGGCTAGCAACAAGGGTGCCTATTACGTGGCCGTATTGTCCGTATTATCCTCCTACCTACGTCTAGGTCTTCTTAGCTGTCTCTTTCCTTCTGGCTTTCTCACAAGTACCATATATATATATACATATTATATTTACATTCTTCTTCTTCCTATGCATGCGACATGCCCTGCCCATCTCATCCTCCTTGACTTGATCATTATTCTATCACTAAAAGGATATTTAATTCGCACAAAAAGTGATAGGTTACTGCAAATTTCTCAAAAGACCTCATGTTTTACTGAGATATTCTGCTTATAGAAGAGTGACGAGCAGTTTCTCTTGGGTAAAATTTAATTTAGTCTAAACCTGCCTACAACTAAGATATAACTCTAATGCCCTTAATTAAAATGACTCGATCTTGATCCTGTAGAAAGCCAAAATTGTATCAGTCGAAATTATGAAACACATTTATTTCACGTTTACCTCTAAGGAGCGGAGTACGTCTTGAGAATCACAATTGCTCAGATCTTCAAGGTTTCTGCTCTTATGGGACCCGAATATTAATCATCGTGTTTGTCAGAACACACCATAGGATTCTACCCTCAGCCACTGAGTTCCTGCCCTAACACCCACCGTGTTTATGACAATACACCTAGGTCCTCCAGGTGGCCCTCATCTTCAGACGTTATTGCAACATTTTGCGCTACGTGCTACAAACCCCACCAAAATATCAATCAAGAAGAACATCCACATGAATATGGATACTACATCTATTCTGTGAATTTCTGAACATATGGAGTTTGAAAACATGAACGTTTAAACTTCTCTGTCTTCAGATTATCCTAGGACCAATTTTGGAATCCCACGGTCCATATTCTGCCCCTGATTTCCGGGTTTCATACTCCTAATACACTAGTCATTCTTTGCACTTATTGAAGCTCTATTGAACAGATTATGCCTCACTAAGGCGAAGAGAAAAACAATCTCTCATTTACACCCTCTCATTAATAAATGTGAGAAAGGTTTAATGCTACAGCATTGCAAAATAATTGGGAGAGAACGAAAAATCGATTTTTTGACGTTTGTTTATTCTAAACTTTCAAATACAATTCTCTCTCATAATTTTGTTAAGAAATATGTCCCCCTTTTGCTAAAATGACTTCCTGGACACGTTTTGGCACTGACTCAACCAGTTTAGAGCAAATGTTTTTCACTCCACTGTCTTGGACCCACACTGTTATTACGTTCGTTACCATGCGTTCTTCAGTTGAACAGTCCATTTTACCGAGACGTTTCTTCATTATGTTCCACAAATTGTCAGTTAGGTTCATGTCTGGAGAATTACCAGGCCAATCGAGCCTGCCGATTTTGCTTTCTTGAATGGACTTTTTGACTGTTTTTTTGGTGTGGCATGGCGCAAAATCGTGTTGAAATGCCCCTTTACCATCTGCAAAGGTATGCAAGAATGGCAAAACTCTGCTTTTAAGAATTTCGAAATGCTTTGATTAATTCATCATGCCATCAACTGAAACTAGACTCCCAGGAACACTTGCAGCGAAAAATACCATAACATTTTTGGAAAGAATTTCACAGTTTGCTGAAGATGTTTCGCTCTCATTGGTTCATCACCGCTTCGTCTGACAGTACTTGCTCTGTAATCTTGAACAAAAAATGCGATTCATCACTGAAAGACACCTTCTTCCAGTCATCAGCTGTCCACAATCTATATTTATTTGCCCATGTCAACCGTTTCTGCTTCATAGCGGTTGTCAACAGTTGATTCTGACTGGTTTTCTGGCCTCCCGACCAACTTCAAAAAGCATACGCTATACAGTTGAAGCATCAATGTCAATCCTTGAAGTCAGTAATCTCTTTGAAGGCCCTTACTTGTCATTGTTGGATGTAACCTACCGTTTCTCGATAGAAGCTGATCTATACGAGGAGTGTTTGTTGTTTTCTTCAGCATTTTCCTTTTCTGTTTGGAGAAATTGATCGGGAATCCTTGTATGCACAAAGAATTTTTGACACACTCGATTTTCCCACACCAGCAACAGAGGCAATGTCTCTCACCGTCAATAATGATTGTTCATTAAGAGCAACAACTTCTGCCCGTTTCTTTGGAGTAATGTCTATTTTCACATTCGCAAAAACAAAAATTATCTCAGTGTTCAAATTCAATTGCGAGAGAAACAAGCTGTCAACTGATGAAGCGGCAACCTTTCCCGTCAGAACCAGCCAGGACCGGTTTTCAGACCGGTTCATATTTGTCAAGGTCAGGCATGTGAAACTCAACTTGTACATAGGGCCACCTGAGCCCTATAAATAATAGTCCAGGGACGCACTTCAAAATAGAAATATCCATTAGATTTTGATACAAGGAAATTTAATTCTATTTATTATTTAGGACTAATTTCAATATAATTACCTAAAGTCACATATCTTACAGTTTTAAAAAGCAAGAGAATGCCATTTTTGACAAGTATAAAACAACTTTTCAATATGTAAAAAGAGAGATTACACAAGAAATTATGTTAGAAATAGCAAAACATTGAATTTCCTGCAGCCTGCTAATTTATGTCTGTGTGAGTCTTCTTGACTCTGGTCTGTTGGAAAATTGTCCTTATAAAAATATTTCTACTAAAATTTAAAATTGATATTAATATCAATTAGCTCTAAAAGTTGAGGGGCCGCACTTTGTGGCTTTGGGGCCGCATGCGGCCCGCGGGCCGCAAGTTTGACATGGCTGGTCAAGGTCATGCTTCCACAGGAGTAAACAATCCGGTTTAAATATTTGCAACCAACAGATCTTGATTTTTAGCGAAATAAGTGTTTGTCCCAATTAATTTGCACACTACTCTATGTATTATTTATCTTCTGTGTGAAACTGATAGTGCATTCTAAGTGAAAACCTAACATGTTCTATAATGCTATCATTTGGGTTAGTGCGAGGACGTGAATTTTTGCTTTTCAAATTACTGTATTTCGCATGAAGAAAATTTGTTCAACGCAGACTTTCTCTCTGAAATTTAGAAGAAATATACACGGAAACTTCATTAATATTATAAGTTACTTCATATTCAGATTAGGGTTTTCGTAGGGAAAAATTACAAAGGAATTGAGACTATGTAACCGGCTTATGGCCGACTTTAAATTGCAGATCCTGTTTATCTAAAAGATGACTAGGAGAAGGACGTTAAACCAACAATCAAAGGCGCTGGGAAGGAACAGAAACTAATCCTGGAAGAGATATGCTCAGGATTCAGTTTTTGCAGAGGTGAAGAAACGGGATTGGTATGTGTTTATAGGGAACGGGGCACAAGTGCAGAGCCTGGACCGGAACGCATTTATCCAGATTCCAGAGAATGGAAAACTGCGTCTCAGGAAGTTAGGTAAGAGGAATAGAAGAAAGAAAGGGGACACCAAAATAAAGAGATGGAAAGGCGTTGGAAGGAAATTGGAGAGATGAAACAGATAAAGATAAAAGAAGAGGAACAAAGTGTCCCTCAAGATGTGCTTCTTCAGAAAGTGTCATGGCGGATGAGGAATAATGCTCTTTCATTCCTATGAAATATTTTCCAGATAAAAGTGATGGAATTGGCTTTACTAAATTGAGAGTCACCGACAGAAGAATTTCATTGTCAGTATCAGACACAAAGAAAGCAAGTTTAATTTCATTTCTTTCTTCTTTTCCAAAGTAAACCAATCTTGAAACGCGCGGCAAGATAAAGATACACCGACATAACCACAGATTATACTAGATCGGACTTGACACTGCGTGATACGCCTGTCAGCCATCCTCCGTAGGTTTCTTTATTTAGTTTCTTGGTGTGGAGTGAGACTGAGTCCACTTGGTACGAAAAACAAACTCCGTGGTCTGTAGTCCGCAAGCGAACTATACCGACCGAGCGACCGCCGCTTATCTGCGAAGTTAGTGCCAACTTTAGCGGATAGAAGGTGTCACGTGGTCAGCGCAACGGATCCCCACGGCCGTTTACCTCGGTTTTCTAGACCGGAGTCGCTACTTCCTTGAAATAGCTCCTCAATTACCCTCACGAGGCTGAGTAGACCTCGTTCCAGACCCACTACTTCTCAGACAATCTTGTAGCGCCGGAAATCGAACCCGGGATGTCTGGATCGGAGCCAGGAACTCTGACGACTAGACCACAGTGGCGGTTCATATGGCACGTCGGCCACTAACTCGCCTATTATACCAGCCCGGATGATAGATGATTATAATGATGAATATGGAGCAGTCAGTGGAATGAGATTTGGCAGGGGAATCCCCATTACTCTGAGATAACCTGCCCTCGTGCCACTTTATTCACCTCAAATCCCATATGGCCTTATCTGGGTTTGTACCCGGGTCGCCTCGGTGGGAACCCGACGACTGACTGCCTGAGCTACCCCGTACCTGAATATCCAGCCGCCCTGAAGTACTGTAGAATGAAAGAGTTTACACCCATTTCCGTTCCATAATGTCTTCATATTCTGTTATTTAAAGATATTTTGCTACGTGTAAACGAATGAGATGATAAGTGTAGTATCTGTGGTGGATAGAAGTGGAACGTCTTTTCCCAAAATCATGCTTCACCCTATCTTCTGACGCGAGGTAAACCTACCGTCTGTTGTTGAGCCATCAATGGTGTGCTCCTAAAACCGACTCGCGAACATGTACATAATTTAATGCGAATTTAGGATGGCGCATCATGAAATGAATTAGGGTTGTCTTATGCTACTGCAACACAAACAGGGCGTGAGCATGTGGACTGGATTCATCTGGCTGAGGAGGTGGAACCTTTGGCTCCTGAAGGAGACGGGAATATTTTGAGCGTTTGAGTGATTTTCAGCTTTTCAAGAAGGATTTCACTCCATAGAATTAGCATAACGGTAACTGCCAGAAGACCAGAGTAGAATAAATTCCCGAAACGTCGTGTAGTATAGACTTATTAACAAGCCGTGGACTAGTGTTTCTCAACCTATGGTCTGCGAGAAGCTTGAGGTATCGGCACTCAGAACATTATTAATGATTAATATGACACGAAATATACATAACTGTAACGGTACACTTCCTGGAACAGAGAGAGGCTGTATTTTGACTATGGTGGGACTGCGGATATTTTGACAAAATTGGTTGTGGGATGAGAAAGGCAACATTTTGAGAACCACTGAATTAGACGAAATATTGACGGTGTAATGAGCCAGCTACCTCCACACAGTCTTAGGCAATAGAAAGGAAGAGGATGTTGCCCATTTCCCGGGGCTCTTCTGACATTCGTGTGGGAGGACTGAAGCACGTATCTCACGTTGCCTGACGCATCGACCGAGTTCCGAAACTGGCGGATCGTAACAAATGTCTGACGCTTTGCTACTGCTACAAACTGCTCAATCTTCCGGTTAGTAGATTTGTAAACGCCCGTGTGTATCTGATGTGGTGCATGCGTTGAGAGTTGTGCGTGCGTTTCTCTGTTTTCACTCAACTGCAATTGAACGTGTATGTTGGTTTGCACATTGGGACCGAGGATTTAAATCCAATTGCTCAATACCTTCTGCCTAGAGAGAGGGTGCCCAGATGATACCCCTGTAATGCACACTTTATTAACAGGATACAGACAAGGGCAGTGCACTGGAAGAAACTATACGTAATACTATTGGCGACTGTGGGGCTTTGTGCGAAGCCGACTAATACTTCTCCATTCAGATCAGGTTGGCTTTCTAGTGGCAGTTTTCTGAAGTCCTTCGCCATGGCCAAAAGCAGAAGGCGTCTTTCCATAGACTTTGGCGAGTTTATGACGCTAGGTTATAAAATATTCTACACTACCATATATTGCATAACTCATAAAGTGATTATAATTTCCCGAGTCCATATGTATTGTCACTCGTATTATTAACTCCCACTATTTTTTTACATTTTGGCCCTACAGCCCCAATTGGGGCCTTGGCCTACCTCCATTAAACTCTCCGATTCACTTCGTCTTACTAGATCTTAGACATTCGGTAGGACTCCTTAGGCGGGTGATCGGCTCCTCGAAAGGCCTTTACCTATACACAAACACAGAGAAACGCACATACACACACAAACATCAAATATCCATGCCCTGAGTGGAATGCGAACCCACGATCCCGGCTTCCAAGCGGGCGAAGGCAGTGCATGCCCTAGACTGTCCGGCTACCGTGACCGGCCAAATCCCACTATACCAGAATAATATATTTACAACTTCATGTGTGCTTCTGTTTTCCTCTTATAAAATTGTCAGTCACATTATAGAGTGTATGAATACACGTTACTCTTTTCAAATGCCAGACCGGAGCCCCGTCATACATGATCACTTACTGCACAACATTCATAAAAGCTTCAAGCCCCACTTCGAACACCTACATAGGCTTGAGCTACGTAAAGAAGGCAGAGTTGTCCATGTGCTTAATTAATTAAGTCTCCTAGATGCATAGCTCCACCATTCTTGACATCAGCACTAGAATTTAGGTCAGTGGTCAGCGGTCAGTTTCACGTCTCGGCTGCTTCACCCCAGGGGAAGCGCCCCTGGTACGCATTGGAGAGGAGGTTGGGTGGGTCCAGGTCCTGTCTGGACACTTTGGGGAAGAAAAAATTTTTATCTCTGCCGTAGCTGAAACAATATTTGTTATGGAATTATATCTGATGGGAAGCAAAACGAACAAAACTTATTTATTGCTCCTTCTCACTATACAAACTTAAATTTTCGTTTAGTTTTTGTATGATTTTTTTTCCCTTAGCACTACAGCCCCAGTGGGCCTAGGCCTACCTCCATGAACTTCTTTCACTTCGGTTTTTCTAGATCTTACACATTCGGTAGGACTCCTTTGGGCGAGTGATCAGCTCGTTGCAAGGCCTCTACCTGTAGACAAACACAGAAAAATGCACACAAACATCCATGCCCTGAGTGGGATTCGAACCCACGATCCCGGCTTCCAAGCGAGCGAAGACAGTGCATGCCTTAGACCGCTCGGCTACCGTGACCGGCCGTTGTATGATTACAAAGCCTAATTATGTAGAAACATTTTGCGCTTCTTTCTATTCGAGAATGTAGGAAAACTTAGCGGGTGTTCTTCTTGAAATTATTCCAGTGTGAAGTTGGCCACTTTTGCACCAAGGCAAAACGTTTTAGCAGGAAATTGCATTTTCCTATCGCACCATTTGATTTTGGGGTTTTGCTGCTCTGGCGCTATCTCTGTGTTGTCTCTTTTTATAATTCATCGCTACTAAACCTAGAATTCCACTGTCTGAGCAAACTACTGATGCGTCCTGGTCACACGTCACATGACGTAAGGTATTTGGGATATGTCAGTGGTCAGTATGGTGGCAATGTAGGATCAGCGCTTCTCACCCCGGTGGTTATGAAGAATTCTGTCTTCTGGGATATAATGCAATACAGTTCATTGAAAGTCGATCGATGTTTCGGAGAAGGAAACTGGAGCTCCGCTTGCTGCCTGCTTCATGCTAATTTATTGCTTGGTTTATTCGTCGATCCTGAGGATAGAAGCGTCATATTCCTCAGAAACGTAGATTGATTTTGAGCAGACTACACTGAGTTTTAACCAAAATGACAGAGCTCTTCACTATAGTTGCCATTCTGCAGTGAAAGTGTATTTTTTTTTTAATGTTAGTGGGGTGGGACTAAGTTCCTTGTACTGCGGCCAATTCTGGCCTATTGTACCAGCCCCAGATGATAGGTGAGGGTGATTGTGGAGCAATTGGTAGAATGAAGATTGGCAGGGGAAACCGAAGTACTCGGAGAAAACCTGCCCCAGCGTCACTTTCTTCACCACAAATCCCACTTGACCAGACTCGGGCCGCCGCGGTGGGAAGCCAGCGACTAACCGCTTGAGCTATGGCGCGGCCAGTGCAAGGTGTAGCTGTACTACTATTCATAGTATAAAATTTTCTAAAGTGAATTTTCACTGATTCAGGTGCTAATTCTTCTTGCTGTCAGTTTCGCGTTGGCAAGGTTATCTGAATCTTATTATTCACAGCGATAAGTCTAGGGGGATAGAGTGGGACCTATCGTAACTGATTGCTATATATATATATATTGACAACTTTAGCGGATAGAAAGTGTCGCGTAGTCAGCGCAACAAATCCCCACCGCCGTTAATTTCAGTTTTCTAGACCGGAGCCGCTACTTTTCCATTCAAGTAGCACCTCAATTATCATCACGAGGCTGAGTGAACCCCGTTCCAGACCCACTACATCTCAGAGAATTTGGTATCCCCGGGAATCGAACCCGGACCTCTGGATGTATAGCCATAAACTCTGACCACAAGGCTAGAGGTTAACATAACTGACAGGCGGCGGTCGCTCGGTCGGTATAGTTCGATTGCGGACTAAAACCACGGAGTTTGTTTATATATACATTTGTATTTCAGGGAAATGGAACTTGATGATAAATTATTTAGTCATTTCTGTTGGATACAGGCCTATAAATATAAAATATGAATTTATTTAAAATCTGTAGGAATATATACTTGATCTTGTACTTACCTGAACTGAATTATAGCAGGTGTTAGGTGATATTGTCAAACTATGATAAATTATGCTTTCTAGTGAAAGAAAAGAATATAGTCAGGTCATTTTGAAGAATTTTTTTTATGTAAGATATATTTGTATTTATATTCTGTGGACAAAGGTAAAACTATCCCTGTAGCAGGCCTTCCAGGCCCATAGGTGTGTGAGACGTCGAGGCTCTCAAATTTTCTAGACAATGTCTTATAGATGACGGTATGGTTTTCAGCCTTATGCGCCGGTCGCCCTTTACCTCCAGGAAGATTCATGGTACTCATTTCTGTTAGAGTCTGAGTGGACCCCAGAGCCATAGTGCGGCTGGAAGGACTAGGTCAACTGAAAAATCGTATGACCTCATAAGTGAAGCAGGAAACCAGTGTGGGAGAGACAGACAAACTAGAACTCTTCATAATCACGATGTGAGAAACTGAAATATAAAGAAGAATGTCAGATTCATTGAATGAAAGACTGAAAGAAAAGGAAGTATGAGAGAGAATATGGAAGGGTATGTGTGAGAAGAGACTCTGAGAGAAGGAAAGACAGGGAGAAGTAAGAGAAGAAAAGATAGGTCCAAGTGTGGCAAGTAGAAAGAAAATTTAGTATTACAATTTCGTGCGCACACACATATTAACCTGCACGTTCAAATATACCTGTACTTCGTTAATACGTGTTTGCACAGTGGCCCTGATTCGCCAGACAAGACTTATGTCGCCCTACAGAAAACGTGTTGTCTTCCATTACCTGGCCCTGATAAGCATGATAGGGCGTCACAGTGTTGTGTGTGGTACTGTGCTTTTTGTTCACGTGCCCCAGATTCGAGGCTCTGCCTGCAGGCACCTAAATTAACTTAGACGTTTCTGGTTTTCCTTACGCCCTCCAGAGATTTTTCTGGCATCGTGTATGAATGTGAGCCACTCCTGCTGCCTTCTGATTTGTCCCTAACTTATTGTCACTCTGTTGTTTGGTGCTGTATAATTTTGAACTACAGATCAAATATGCGACCGCTTCTATGGTGTAGTGGTCAGAGTTCCTGGCTATAGATCCAGAGATCCCGGGTTCAATTCCTGACGCTACCATATTTTCTGAGAAGTAGTGGTTCTGGAAACGGGTCCACTCAGCATGGTGAGAATAATTGAGGAGCTCCGGTCTAGAATACCGACATTAACGACAGTGGGGATTCGTTGCGCTGACCACGCGACACTCTCTATCCCCAAAAGTTGGCACTATTTTTTTTTATTGCTAGTGGGGTGTGACTAAGCCCCTTGTACTGCGGCCACTTCTGGCCTAATGTACCAGCCCAAGATGATAGGTGAGGGTGATTGTGGAGCAATTGGTGGAATGAAGATTGGCAGGGGAAACCGAAGTACCCGGAGAAAACCTGCACTAGCGCCACTTTGTCCACCACAAATCCCACTTGACCAGACCCGGGATCGAACCCGGGCCGCCGCGGTAAGAAGCCAGCGACTAACCGCTTGAGCTATGGTGCGGCCTAAATGTTGGCACTAACTTCGCCGACAAGCGGCGGTCGCTCTATCGGTATAGTTCGCTTGTGGACTACAGGCCACGGAGTTTTCTTTTGTTTGTTTGATCAAATGTAATTACTGACGCGAGACTTCCTGGCACAGGGCGATTCTGAATTATTATCGGGGTTTCCATGGACTATAAATGGAAACCCCCACAGTAATTTAGAATCACTCTCTATTTTCCTAGTCACTCTGGGCCACTGCTGAAATAATAACTTAATATAAGTCGCGACCCCATCATCTACCTTGTTTAAAAATCATCTTTACAAATATATTTTCATTTGCCATGCAATATTTAATAACCCTTATATCTTATATCTTTAAACATTCTAGGTATGCGGAGTTTATTGTGAGATGTTAACCGTATATTTTTTCAAGATATTTCCTGCCTTAAATATGTAACTCGAATGTTCGTCACCCTTTCACAAAACCTGTCGTAGACTTATCCTCAACCAGTTGAATCCCTTTCATACCACATGTTGTTTTTCAGCACAGTTGCAATATTACCCTCCAATATATAACCAGGTTTCCGAAATTGACTTTAGCTATTAGATTTTCGGATATAAATTGTCTAATTATTTCTCATATTACCCATTCATGCTACAGGTTCAGCCCTTCGCCCCATCCTATATTTCATCACGCTTGTCGTACTTTATGAGGGGTACACATCTTGAAACTCCTGAATGTGCAATTTTGTCCGTAATCCTGTTATATCCTCTGTTTTTCGGTCAAAATATTGTCCTTAACATCCTGTTCTCACACATCCTAACTGTTTTATGCAGTCAAACCCTTGTAGAATTATATCCGAAATGTTTTCGTGTTTCGATCTTTAGGTTCGAATGCACTTGGATGTCACGTTATTTAATAAAATCAGCTTAAGGAACCCCTAATTTCATTTCCACAATCAATTCTGTCTTAATGTCTGTTTAGTTACCAGACATATTGATAACGTTTTTGAGAACTTCAGACTGTGTCACTGTAATCCGCTTACGGTACTGACATTGCACAAGAGAGAGCAAGGGAGAGAATTGACGTGTATCTAGAAACGATATCATTTGGTGGAACAAAAAATTGGACGTCATTCATCTGTCCTCACCGACATAACAGTGGCGGCTATAAGCAATACGAGGCTCAAATCATTATCCAAGATTACCCAATTACAGTGTGAAGCACATTCAACAGATGCAGCTTCGGTACCTGGCGTCACATTAATACAGAAAGGAAACAGTGATAATATAATCACTGGCCTATTTTGCTTTTAATCCCGTTAAATGGGACTAAAAATAATTTGGACTCTTGTAATTTATATATCATATAATAACTGCGAATATTTTATGTATATTCCTAACAAAACCGATTACTTGCAGCAATTGTAGGTATTCCCTAACCAAATATATTTATTTCAACAAGTACATAAAATTTATCCCTGTGTTTGACTAATTAAGTACTACGCCATGAGGAGGTATGGGGGAGTGAATGTATACATCCATTCATTCTTGACCTCGGCACTAGTTGGAGTTGAGTGGTCAGCTTCATGCCTCCGCCGTTCTACCCCCAGGTGAAGTACCTCCAGTACCTACCGGGCAGGAAGATGGATGGGACCCAAAACCAGTCTGTATAACGTGGAGAGAAGAAAATCGTGCTCTTTACAGGGACAGGAACTCCTACCCCTCTGCCGTCTTGTCCGTAGTTGATTACTATATGGACTATACCTAATTAGATCCATTACATACAGAAGTAAGAATATTCCCTAATGAAATCGCGCTTTCAGCGTATTTTTACCCTCATGTGCGTCTATAGCCTATTACATTCATATGTCCCAGAAATTAAATTTTCCGAAGTGAACGGAGAAGTTCATGGAGGTAGGCCTAGGCCCACTGGGGCTGTAGTGCCAAGGGGAAAAAAAAAGAAATTACATTTTAATAAGGCATTAAATGTAAGCGATTGAAGGCACATTGAAAAACATTTTCTTTATAATGAGTTAGGTTTTTCAGTCTGTTCGTGCACTCCGCCCCACAGCTGGAATGAATACGCATGAACTATTAGCACATATGTATTCATGATGGATTTAAATGTATGCGGAGGAGTCAGTCAGAATTCGCTGCTTTTACCGGTTCTCACGGTCTCTTCGCTTGCAGATTTCTTATATTTTTTTTCTTCTACCCTGAAGATGGAGGCGATACGTTCCTCCGAAACGCCGGTTAACACCACATATACACGGTGCCAAATCCCAGAAGACTGTTTTCTTCAAGTATTATAACTGTCCGTACAAAGCTTGGAATTTTAGAAATTTTGCCTCCTTGTATTTCTTCAGCTAGCCAAGGAAGCTAACGTCTTTCTAACATCAATGAATATTTTTGTCGTTAAAATCAATCCATCTTAATGCCTTTCAACGTCAAAATAAAACAGCGTGACTTCCTCCAACTAAATTGCAGCGACCTACGTCACAGTGAAGTAAGTGGTTAATTCTTCTTTAGTATTCTCGACGTGTCCACGAGACTGATTCTACTTAGATTTCTTTTTGTTTTCTCAGACCCTCTAACGGATTCTGGAACAGTACTTTGAAGTAGGTCATGATCGTGTCTTCTGGCGTCGCCCTCAGTTCTACAGTCTCAGGCATAGGAATAAATCTCATTCGATGCTAAATAACCGAAGCAGCAATAACAAGAAAAAGAAATTGTGCAGAAAAGCACAACCCTTAAAACTCGGGAACATATTATGTTTGAGCGGCAGATTTAAAGCAAGGAATACGAGATATCGACTGACAGACTATGTTCATATGTATACCCATTGCTAGGCAACGACTCGATAGACACATTCCCGCGGAAGCAAACGAGCGCAACAGTAGGATATCCATAGCTATGCAACGGGTCAGTAAACACGCCTCCTTAACAACAGAAGCTGTTTTATGCGTGGTCCGTGCAAAATGGTTATAAAGAAATGTTCAGAAGCATGGAGTGAACTGAGTCGAATCGAGTTTCGAGACTACAGCCTGGCGGAATATAAGCTTTGGAGCAGAGGAATTGAGTTGCCAGTTGCAGAGTAATGGCAAGAAAGGAATTAGGCCGTGCAAAGAAAACTTTATACGAGGGTAATTCTAAAAGTAAGGTCTCCTATGTTTGAAAATATAAAATAAACATTTATTTTCAATTTTGGATACATCAGTTGAATCTTGAACATGTACTCATTTCTCTACATAATCGCCATTTCGGTCGATGCATTTTTGTAGGCACAGTGGCAGTTTTTGTATGCCCATGTCATACCAGTTCACCTCCATGCTGTTCAGGAAACTTCGAACCTCAGCTTTCACCTCATCGTCGTTGTTGAAGCGCTTTCCAGACAAGTGTTCTTTTAACTTTGGAAAGAGATGGTAGTCACTGGGCGCCAAGTCCGGACTATAGGGTGGATGGGTGATGATGTTCCATCCAAACTGTTGCAGTTGAGCGACGGTTTGTCGGGCAGCATGGGGGCGAGCGTTATCGTGGAGAATGG
>NW_019731236.1:1352026-1436856 GCF_002891405.2 Cryptotermes secundus | reverse complement strand
CTGACGCATGGCTCGCTCAATCTTCGCGACTGTCTCGTCAGAAATTGACGGTCTCCCAGTTCTTTTTTCGTCGTGTATTGCAGTACGACCAGATTCAAACTCCCTACACCACTTGCGGACGTTCTTTATGTCCATGTACGACTCGCCATACACTTCCACCAATTGACGATGAATTTCAATTGATTTAGTCCCTTTTGCGTTCAAAAACCGAATAACTGCGCGAATCTCACACTTCGCGGGTTTAGTAATCGGGAGCTCCATTTCTAACGGCAACCGTGCCAAGACTGAGCGTCCTAGCTACGTGCGCGCATGCTTGGTAGTATTGGGGGGAGTGGGGGAAGCAACGAATGCAACAGGGTTGCCAACAGCCGCACGAAAAATTACCCAGCGCTTTGGAGACCTTACTTTTGTAATCAGCTTTTTTAAGTTTTTTAAGTTTTTAAGATTTTAAGTTAGAGTGAGACCGCTATAAATCCGTTTCCAGGATAAGACCAGTGAAGACTGCGAACTCTAGTGCGGGTGCAGCGGTGAACTGCAAAGTGTGTAGAATAGCGATAGCGCTGTATCTCCTGCAGTCCCGAACTGTGTAAATGTATACGTGTCAATAAATCCAATCATCTAATCCTAACCCCCGTCTTATGAGTCACCCAACCACATGATAATAATAATACTGAGGGACTGTTAGTATTTCAAGTTTTCTTATATCAGTAGTTCTGAAAGTGGTTCGTACTACTCCCTGGAGGGAAGTGAGATTACCTAGAGGCAAAGGGGCTGCCAGGGGCCGTTGTAGTAGGCCTCTTTGGGAGCGTTGTTCGCTTATTTACGATTGAAGTGACTTTAAACAAGGAACTGGAAACGGGTATCACTCCATTAATTCCATCCACCGCATTAAGAATTTGATAGGAGTGAAGCAGTTAGTAAATGCGGTCTCGTATTTTAATGTTATTTTATCCCTTAGTTGGTTGTGTACACTGCTATTCTGGTAACGGTTTTTACAGGTTAAGGTAGGATGCAGAGGGGTTGAGTTTATGGAACCAAGTGGGCGGTTGCCTTAAAAAATTTGGAAATCACAGATTTGTGCGGTAGACTGATTTTGTAGTGTGATTAATACTCCTTCATTATATTAGGAATATTCCGGGTTTGATTATGTGTGCACTGTGACTAAATTTCAATTCATCTAGGCAAAGCATGCATTGGATGTTCACCATCGATGTCCTTCCCAATTCATAACTGACAATAATTGTCCCATTAGAGAATATAGCTAGTTCTATAACTTACGGAACTTTGAAGCACATTTAAATTTCTTTCCTCAGAACATTTTATAAAATAAGAGGTTCGGATTTGAAGCGACTACAGCGATGTTATAAATAATTCTCTCTTCTGGGATACAGGAACGTGTAGTCCGTCGAAATTCTCCCTGCTTTTGCTTCATGCTAGTTTATTGCTTGGATTATTTTTCGACTCTGAAAATGGACATATTCCTCCGAAACGTCGGTCGACTTTCAGCGGACTACACAGCGATATATCCCAGTAGAGAGAACTGTTCAAGACGCTTAGATTTTTTAACACCAGGGTCAAGCTTGTACATGTCAGAATCAAGGTTACATATTATGCTAGAACCTGTAGAAATATTTCTGGATTAACATGAAACTGTGAGGATTTCTGTGGATGTGGCTGATGGGGAAGAGGCGCAGTCTAGCAGTTCCTCAAACAGAGCGACAGAAAGGGTTGCCGGTCAGAAAGAATGGGGTTTTATTGGAGTGTTGAGAATTGCACGAAAACCATTTTGGCGATCACACAAAAGCAGGAACATTCGAAGCTTGTGGCACGCCCTCTCCCATCCCCCCCCTCCCAACGCACACAAACGCGTGGTTCACTCAATCCAATAGGACCAATAGCTATCAGCTCCAAATGGCTGTCTCGAGAATTGAATAGGATTGGGTTCCGGGGATGATTTTCTCTTGGCGCATTTGTTGCAATCGATATGGAGTTCCTTTCAGTATTTGCCAGCCTAAAGTTAGAGCTTTCAGCTGTGCAGATGGAGCATACCACATTTTACATCTTCAGAACACTGGTAGACGAATCCAATTGTTGGTATAAAGTTCAAAAGAATGTTGGTTAGACTCTTTCCACATTCGCAATTGTCAGGACCCAAGATGGGTCACTGAGTCAAACCTGTTTGTACGACTGCTCAGTGTTGTTAGTCCTCAGACAAAGGAGAAAACCGGACGCTGTTATGGACTTTGTTCCATAAGTTGCAGTCAGTGGTGCCACAAGGCGCCTTCACGGACGATCGGTCGTGAAACGTAAAGACGTGGTATAAAATTAGGAAAGTATGCTGCAAACTTCCTCAATTGCTACTAAGACATTTAGTTTATGAGGAAAGCAGCAAAGAGTCGGATGAATTTTAGACAGAATGTGACCACCTCTGTGGTCTGGTGGTCAGAGATTCAGATTCAGAGGTCCGGGTTCAATTCCCGGCGCTTTCAGATTTTCTGAGAAGTAGTGGCCCTTGAACGGGGCCCACTAAGCCTCGTGAAGATAATGGAGGAGCTATTTCAAGGAAATAGCGGCTTCGGTCTAGAAAACTGAGATAAACGGCCGTGGGGATCCGTTGCGCTGACCACGTGACACCCTCTATCCGCAAAATTTGGCACTAACTATGCCGACAAGCGGCGGTCGCTCGATTGGTATAGTTCACTTGCAGACTACAGGCCACGGAGTTTGTTGTTTTTTTGTTTGTATGAACCCAGGACTACTTGTAATGCGAGACATGTCGTAATACTGACCGACTGAATTGACTGATTATTTGATTATACTGTTCTAGCTGCAGATGTTGGACAGAATGCAAGGGTGTCACGAATAGTGATAAGGATTTTGAAGGAGGCTGTTATGACCTATTTTAGGTTTTCACTTTCATATTCGCCTGGAGAGCCTGGGCGGTAATATTGAAACGGGTATTAAGGAACTAGCTATTGACAAATGTAATATGAAGTGGCTCAGGTTATGTCCAAGTGTGAGATTTGATGCTGGCGCCCTGGAATCTTCAGTTTATATTAGAGCGGTGTTATTAATTCGTGTACATAAATAAATGACACATTTCTTTATACTGCTGTCGTCGTTAAAATCAAAGAAAAATAGATAGGTAGTTCGCATGGAAGATAGGACGACGACCAAATAACATGGGAAGAAGAGAAGAAGAAACAAAGAAATAACGGAAAGAAAGAAGGAAGAGAGGAAGGAAGGAAAATTTCAAATTATGACATTCACAGTAGACGTTGAAGTCTACGGCGTAAATTATATGTCTGATATAACCGAAATACATAGATCTCTTCTGCAACAAGGCAAGCAGTACACTATTTTCAGTAACTGTCTTAAAAATTAATTAGTCTCTTGCATTCATGTGTTTTACTTCATTAACAGCAGCTTATAACACATTTAAGAATAACGTAACATCATTAACATATGCTCTGCATGCTAATCCTGCTCTTTTGGCGATGTTGTAGGTGCTGATGACTAGTTGTTAAACTGAATTTATTGATGTAAATGCATTGAGGAATTGTGCTGGGAATGTCCGGCTGCCTGCAGTGTTAGAGCATTTATCCGAAACAATAGAGTAATCACTGCGGAGAGGCAAATTATACATTATATTCAATTGAGCATGCCTACACGCATTTTCGAATTTTGTTTGAGAATTACTTTTTCATATATTTCAAATTTGCTGTAAAGCAAATTGTGTGCGTACAATCATGGCATTGTTGGGAAAAACTATTTGTATTATGATCATTAATTTGGATTTTTCCCTTCGATTAAAGCAGAAAATTCTAACAATTACTATATTTCGGGGACTAATTCTCTCTCAGATTTCAAAGTACAGAAGGCAGAAGCTCACTCAATTGCGTCCCTATTAGAAAAAGTTAATCTACATCAGGTCTGAGCCATTGTCACCAAGTTTTATATTATTGACCGAGACGTATCGTAAAATGAGTTAATGTGTGAGCGTGTATGATGTGTGAATAAGAACACGTCGCCTGGTACATGAGCGAAAAGTCGCGAAGAAGAGACTGAAACATTTTCAGTTTACAGATTTTATGACTGTTACCACCACCGGACGCGGAACTACATGCATTCTAAAGGGTTCCGACCAGGGTGCATAACTCTCAGAATTACTAGGTTTTAGACTTTGTCCATCGTCCGGTATTGTAAATACTAGAGAAAACAGCGATTCGGAAACTGGATCTGTTTTCGTCCTCAAGTGAAAGGGGAAACACCTACTCTGTTGGGTCCCTTTTTTTTTAATTCGCTTAGTGGGGGGTGGAGTCCAAGTAGGTCCACTCGGCACGGCGGCCACTGATTAGCCTATTGTGGCCTGCCCCGGGTGATTATGATGATGGAGAATTTGGTGGAATGAAGATTGGCAAGGGAAACCGAAGTACTCGGAGAAAACCTGTCCCAGCGCCACTTTGTCCACCACAAATCCCATTTGACCAGACTCGGGATCGAACCCGGGCCGCCGCTGTGAGAAGCCAGCGACTAACCGCTTGAGCTATGGCGCGGCTCTGTTGGGTCCCTTAGAAAGAGCGAAATGTACTTTTGACGAAAGGTCAAGCATATTCATACAAGACAAACCCATCTCCTCGTCATAGGAAAATTAATACAAAATATAAAATAAATTAACGGGTAACAATCTTAGGGAAGAAAAACTAGAATAAAGGCAAGACAGAAGTTATCCTAACAGCTGGTTAGTACAGTCACAAAATACTGAATTCCATACAGGAAAACCAGTTCACCAAAATCGATAACAGTGTAACACAGTAATACAAGAGAACAATAAAAGATACACCAAAATAATGCAGTCTCACATATGGAGATACGAAAGTATAAATACTGCAATTAACGCTCTTGAAACAGGAAAGAGCTTACGTCTAATGCACCTATCAAACCGATAGTCAATTTGATGAATGCCCCCGCACGAGAACTAGCTAAATACTTTACAGTAATCTACTACACCTCTCATATAGGCATAATGTAAAGAATTCTATCCACCCACTTACCGACTTAGAAAATGTGGACGTCAACAAAAACACTTGAATATACTCATTTTACTTTAAGAAACGGACACGCAGTAGCTCAGTTGGTTGAGGCACTCTGCTACAAGGCGGATGGTCGCGGTTGTGGTCATGGGACTTTTCAATTGACTTAATCCTTCCAGTCGTAATATGGCCTTGAGATCGACTCAGCCTGTAACTGAAATGAGTGCCAGGAAGCTTCCTGGGGGGTAAAGGGCGGCCGTCGTGTAAGGCTGACAACCTTTCCATCTGTGAGCCGATTTTCTAGAAAATGTGGGAGCCTCGACGTCTCGCAGTCCTATGGGTCTCAAGGGCTTGTTACACGGATAGCTTTACCTTTTTACCAGTGCATACAAAATCAAACTAAAACAAGTCGCTATAGATATAATCTACTGTGTAACAACTCATTGTCAGTCGTAAATCGAGATGTTATTTATGAAAGTCTCGAACAAAATTATTTTAATTTCAGTCATGACCATTTTAAAGAAGACATCTACGTTGCCATTGGCGCGCCTACATCCTTGATTTATAATGTAGATTTTAACGTCCGGTTTAAATCTGTTTATCTCAAATTTCAACGAATGAGAATTTGCTGTAGAATCTAGCAGTGTACAAACTCACGCACAGTACCAATAATATATTTTTTTTCCTTGGCACTACAGCCCCAGTGGGCCTAGGCCTACCTCCATGAACTTCTCCGTTCACTTCGTTTTTTTTAGATCTTACACATTCGGTAGGACTCCTTGGGCGGGTGATCAGCTCGTCGCAAGGCCTCTACCTGTACACAAACACAGAAAAACGCACACACACACACTAAAAATCCATGCCCTGAGTGGGATTCGAACCCACGATCCCGGTTTCCAAGCGAGCGAAGACAGTACATGCCTTAGACCGCTCGGCTACCGTAACCGGCACCAATAATATATTACCTGAAAATATTCTTGATATTATTCGAAAAAAGGCAAAGTTGTCCCTGTGCAAAACTAATTAAGCATTACACCATGAAGGCGTATGGGGAGTGGATGTATAGATCCAAATATTCTTGAACTCGGCACTAGTTGGAGGTGAGTAGTCAGTTTCACGCCCCTACCGCTTTACCTCCGAGGAAAGAGCCCATGGTACCCATTGGATAGCACAATAGACCATTGAAGGTCACAGTGCTAGGGCCAGTTTTATGGCTCCCCCCTCATACTCATACTCATTGGACCACAGAGCCGGTCTGGACGTCATGGAGAAGAGAAAATTCTTGGCTCGACCGGTCGTCCAGCCCGTAGCCAGTCGCTATACCGACTGCGCTATGCCTGCTCCTTGATATTCACCGAAGCATGTCATAAAGTGAGTTAATGTGCTATGTAAGTGATAATGTGCTTAGAAACCGCGCAGCTGGGGAAGAAGTAAATACAGTGAAGAGAATGTAAGATTTGAGGCTTTCACGGCGGTGACTATGAAGAAAGCAGTCTTCTGGGATCCCACATATACACGGTGCCAAATCCCAGAAGACTGCTTTCTTCACAGTGAAGAGAAGATTGGAGAATTATTAATACCGCATTTGGACGCAGAATTAGGCGGTTAGAGGTCGGACGAAAAATTCGGTCTTAACTTTAAGAAAGTTACTACATTTCTACAAATCATCTGGTCTTCTCTAATCATGGATAGCCATCGCAAAACACTTTCTAGAAAGAATATCACAAAAAATACGAGTATGACTTTTGCTTTCGCACAGTTACATGCCTGACGCATATTTAGTTATTGAAGTAATTTTCTGTATCTTATGCGAAAACTTTCCAAGAAGACCATAAAATATCCAGTTTTCAGAAAATCGTAAAATTTAAATACGCAGTATCGTTGCGACGAGACGAGTCTTGACAGATCTCCGTCGGGACAAACCTTCTACTTCGGGGCACGTCTCAGTTCCCAGCTATGACCGCGGGTCTCGCAATATTTCATTTCCTTTCTATCGAGAGTTACAGAACTTCGACTTCAGGAACCTTCAT
Source organism: Cryptotermes secundus (assembly GCF_002891405.2). NCBI lineage: Eukaryota > Metazoa > Arthropoda > Insecta > Blattodea > Kalotermitidae > Cryptotermes > Cryptotermes secundus. The sequence goes on along the minus strand of NW_019731236.1, from coordinate 1,429,793 downwards.
TTTCACGTGTCTCTCTTACTAAGAGCAAGATATATCCAGCTTATAATCCAGTTTACTCTTCTGGTTCTGAATCTAGATTAAACAAGTCAGTGCGGTTTCCAACTGTAAATAGCGGAGGGAAAGGAAACCATTTGAGTTCCATGAGCCCCTCACAGTTATGGCGTATTCTGAACTTCGTTTTAGCACATAATTTTCTTTCTTTTTTGCTAGTGGGGTGGGACTAAGTCCCTTGTACTGCGGCCACTTCAGGCCTATTGTACCAGCCCCAGATGATAGTTGAGGGTGATTGTGGAGCAATTGGTGTAATGGAGATTGGCAGGGGAAACCGAAGTACTTGAAGGAAACCTACCCCAGCGCCACTTTGTTCACCACAAATCCCACTTGACCAGCCCCGGGATCGAGCCCAGGCCGCCGCGATGGGAAGCCAGCGACTAACCGCTTGAGCTATGGTGCAGCCTTTTTAGCACATAAAGTAAATAGAGTACTCATTCCTTGAGAAAATGTGGAATGTTTATGTTAGCACTTTCTTTCCAAAGACTTGAAATCAATATTAGTGTTTCAGGCCGGTGACCACGACTCGCAGCTGTACAAAACAAATTATAATATAACTGCTGTATGTGTTATTTTTTTTAAATTCTCAGAAGGCATGCTGTGATGTGTCAGTTTTGAAACGAGGTGATATAAAAATCGCCGATAATTTATTATTTTTAATTGAGTTACAGTTTGCTCTAATTTATTTTTGCAGGAGTCATATGCGACGAATCTCTTAGCGTTGTGATTTCATATACGCCTCTTGTAACAGTCCGTGATGTATAAATTGCGTGTAACACTGCTGGAATGATAGTTGGCAGGGGAAATCTAAGAGATCGGAGAGAAACATGCCTCGGTGCAACTCTGTCCACCAAAAATTCCACATAGACTCTCCCGGGAACTGAACCGTTGTCTCAGTTATTAATTCCAAGGATGGCAGTCGTAAAGATAGAGAGTAAGAACATCTGGACTCTGTGTATACGTGTATGTCATACGCGAAGTGTATTTCAGAAAAGTTGAAACGTTATATCATTAAGACAATCTTCAAATTTAAACGCACCCTTAGGAGTCCGCTCATGAGAACCAGGCCTGAAAGAGATCCGCAACAGACAGCACAGGGCGTCTGCAGCATTCCCTGTGAATGAGGCAGAAGCTACATAGGCGAAACAGGCAGACCTCTAGCCGTGCGGCTCCGTGAACACAGACACAGTCTCAAAGAGGGTCTCCTAAAATTAAAATTAGCCCAACAGGACAATGAAGAGTGTGAAAGTAACGGCAGTATAGGAAATATAGTATTCTTATGAGGAATCGGCCCATTTGGCACGTTTAAGCAATCTAATCAGCTTTCCCAATTTGGACATTTCTCCCATTTGGATCCTGTTATCAGCAAAGAGGTCACCAACTCTCAGGGAAGGTCTGTGTGATGTAACACATTCTTCATGTGTATCCACATGACTTTACACCCTGGGTTCAGGTTTTTTTCCCCAGATGGCGTTAATAATAGGCAAAAGATTGTTTCACGAAACGAAATTCTCCAGTTAATCCTATGCGTTATTTTCAAGAACGTGGTTTGTTGGCTAGGTTTTTTGCATTATATTACCTCCTCCTTTTCTATCGTTTCGACCGCCTCTGTGGTGTAGTGGTCAGAGTTCTGGCTATAGATCCAGAGGTTCGGGTTCTATTCTCGGCGCTACAAGTTTTTTCTTTTCGGAGAATTAGTGGGTCTGGAACGGGGTCCACTCAGTCTCGTGATGATAATTGACGAGCTATTTCAAGGAAATAGCGGCTCTAGTCTAGATAACCGAAATTAAAGGCCGTGGGGATTAGTTGCGCTGACCACTCGACACCCTCTATCCGCAAGAGTTGGCATTAAACTTCGCCAAGATGCGGCGATCGCTTGGTCGGTATAGTTCGCTTGCGGACTACAGGTCACAGAGTTTGTTCTGTTTTTGTTTTCTATCGTTTGAGGACGATGCATGCTTTATCACGATTTATGTGTACAGGTTTCTGTACTCCCATTGGCAAAGCCCGATCTCAAATTTTTATGTAGCCATAGTTACAGTGACACAGGTTATCCAGTGATGGAGGTTAGCTCTTTCTAGAGGGCTCTGCAGAGGAGGTGTCTCCCCTCTCACCTATGGAAACAATAGATTAACTTTCCAAAACATTGTGTTATTTGTGTTCTTTAGAATACCGGACGATGGACAAAGCCCAAAAGCCCATTAATTCTCAGAGTTATTGACCTGTCAATCGAGAAGTATGGCGTAGAAGTAACGGTCTAAGTTTGTGTTCGGCAGGTGTTCGGTTCGACGTTTGGTTGAGTCACCGTCTATCATGAGATTTTCGTTGTTCTCCTCAGTCTCTCTGGCAAATTCCAGGATTCTTTCTCGAGTAGGTCACGACCAGTTACTTCATATTCTTTCCAATTAATTACCAATCAGTCATCCTGCCTTTCGAATCTGTACATTCTAGTTGCTGATAACATTGTAAGGAGACTAACATAATCACTCCCTCTGCCTTTATTTTCAATGCAAAAGTATTACCCAGTGTCTCCTGAAGTTACTGTAAGTAGTGCTGACATTTCAGATGAGCTTTCTTATTCAGCTTCAAGTCCAAATGTCTATTCGATCACCCAGACCAAGATCCACATCAAATTTTGTATTAACTATGTTTAGTATATTGAATCTATGACAGCTGCTCAGACAGGCGGTTATGCCCTAACTGATGGGTCTATTGTAAATGTATACATATGAGATTTTCCTGACAGCAGAATTAAATAATTTGTCATTACTCAACATTTCTGTCCTCCGTATGCAGATAGAAAGGGAAAGTTATTGTAAGCTTTTCCAGCTTTCTTATTCTGGTTATTCTTACAGCGAAACTAATAATAATGTTAAGAAATATTTATTCTATAACGAAATGATATTTGAATTAAAATATATATTGAGAAATACATGGTGCTACGACTGCTCCTACTACTATGACTATCACGACAAGCAATGGAACTCTTAATACTATACTAGGATGCCGCCAGCACAGCAGTTCGGTATTTATTACTCTTTCTTTTATATTTATATTTGATTTTCGGCATGTTTCAGTGACACGTGGAAGTATAGTCGGCGTTTTAAAGATGCTATATGAATTGCAGACGCTTTATAGTGTCGAATGGTACGTGTTGTGGATGGAGTCTGGAAAATTTTAAGGACTGTGAAGGAAACGATTAAGGAATAGTTCAAGTTATTATCATGACGTTTTCTAGTAGGAGTGAAGAAAGTGACGGGCATTAGCAGTCAGGATAATTGGCGTCCCAGTAAAGATTGTAACCGAGAACTTCCTGAATGGACCAATTTGCTGTAATTTACTAACCCCAATCCTCTTTTTCATTGTTTTTAAAAATATTCACAAATGTTCTTCAATATATTTACACGTAAATTCGCTTTGAAACGCCGATTGCCGTGGTCACGCGGCCGAAAGCATGAACAGTCTTCGCCCGCTCAAATTTTGGGATCATGGGTTCGAATCGCACTCAAAACATGGACGTCTGTGTGCGTTTGTTCTGTGTTTATGCTGTCCTGTGTGCAGGTAGCGGCCTTGCGGCGGGCTGATCACCCGTCCAAGGAGTCTTACCGACTGCGTAAAGATCAAGAAACTGAAAAGGCGGCCAAGGCCCAAAAGAGTGCTGTAGAACAATAGATAGAGAGTAGATGGACAGATAGATAGATAGATAAATTTGAAACTCGGTAGTATTAACTCTGCTAATGTATTTTGCCGATACGATGTTAATCCCAGAGAAGAACCAATATTCATCGCCTTCGAACATATAAATTAGAGCCTCTGTGCCAGATTAGAGGCCACGTAGTAGCGGCCTTAAATTAAAATTCCTTCACAATAAATCAAGTGCGTTCACGTACAGCACAAACCAAACTGCTTGCAAATCCACAGCAGAGTAGTGTTTTGTTCTCGACTTCGCCAAATTGTCGCATGCGTTAAACACGCCTTTAATATATAGCTTCAGCTTAAAAGTAAAACCTGGTCTCCTAACCTATTGACAAGTTTATGAAACTCAGTGTGGCAAGAAGCAGAGATAAACTGTATGTAGGTGATTTTAATATCCTGAGACAAAAGTTTCTTAATCACAGAGCCAAAACTTGGTTTCTGATTTTAGATATCGATTTGCAGTAAGCCAAACTTAGGTAATTTCATATAATTTTATTGTACTAATGTGTAGTAATTGTCCGAAACGTCGGAATATGTAGTGTTACTGTAGGGGGTAATGCAATGCAGAATCTGATTTAATGACCAGCTATCGTGACTGAGATTTTTCGGGATTATCTTCAGTCCATCAAGGAAAATTCCGGGATCGTACCTGAAATTCTTCCTCACAGATTCATTATCCATTCTTTCATGATGTGTATCTGTACCAACCGTCTTACAGTGCACACAATTTCACCTTTCTCTTCACTACATGTTTCGGCACTAATGTGCCATCTTCAGGTGTGGTTTTATTTACGTCAAACCATTGCACTATATGCCATCATGTCTCCTTTATAAAATGATTAAATGTATATATGTCATGTATAATAATAAAGTTTATATACTAAAACTTTTCAAGATTTATCATCTATACGTCGCACTTCAAATTCGCGAGTTACGTCAATCCTCTCCTATGGGAGTACTCTTCCTATATCCTTGTGTATATTGTGTCCTGTGTCGTGTCCTTCCCTTATGATTGCGTGCATTGTATTCTTTCAATATTATTATTTATTAATTACCCTGTCATTCCAAGCTATATATTCTGAGATACTGAAAGCGTTATTAATAAACCGAGAAATGTTGTCAGTTAACTAGCCTTACATGTTTCGGCTCTATAGGAGTATCGTCAGAGGCTCGTGTAATAAAAGGACATTTCTTAAGGATACATTTAATTTATATAAAACGATATAGAAATTATTCAAGTCAGTTAATTTTATTTTGCATTTTGCATATATTTTATTTTGACCTGATCCTTCTCGCCGCATTTTGACCCTGGGTTCAACTCAACCTGTAACAGGAATGATTACCAGGAATGTTCCTGGGGTGTAAAGGGCGCCAAGAGCGTAAGGCTGACAACCTCACCGCCATGTGCGAGCCGATTGTCTAGAAAATGTAGGAGGCTTGACGTCTCACAACCCTATGGGCCTCCACGGCCTGTTACAGGGATACTTTTACATGTTTTTAATAACGTCTTAATTTATTTTCATTCTTTTTTTTCCTTCGATGGTTATTTATATCTATTCTGATATATTATATCGCAGATTGAATAATGCAGTTGTGAATCTTTTCAATAAGCGATATGATTGTATTCATTAGGGATCGGCCCAACACGTGTAATCGCGTTCCGCAACTTCAGTGCGTTCACAGCTTAAATCGACGTGACTGGATTAGCAATAAAATTCGTAATACGGCGTTATTAACACCTCGTTGCAAGGCCTATGGATAGACTATTGTTGGAAGTTGTAGCTAACATAATAGGTTGGACTGAGGCAACTTCTACGTCAGTTGTTTAAGAGAGCAGGCTAATCATAACTGACAGGCGTTACCTGCAACTTGATACAGCATAGGCTGCTGCCTGATCAGTCTTGTCACATCTCGTTTCATTGCATCGCCTTGAACAACCAGACATATTTTACTGCTGTCAGTTTCAAAGTAACGGCGACAAAGATAGTACGAAATGGAAGGCCAAAGCAGAATAGAAAGAAATTATTATTACCACTTTCAGTTTTGGTACACTCGATTATTATGTTATGCTGCTTCTTTCCGAAGAGTATGAAACGAATGCGTGATTTAGAAATCGTTCCTTCATACGCGTGCACATCTCCAAAACCAGTCAACTTACTAGGATTGAATTTTATGCTGGAAATTCATGATGGGGATTTACGAGTAAAATGTTATATACGAATATCTCCTTTAATGCAGATATTTCTTAGGGCAATCAAGCCAGATTAATTGTGGTGAACTGAACATTTCGCTTGCACACGGTAAATCAGAAATCCGTACAAGATTTTCGCCCTAAATCATGTTGGATAGGGATCAATCATGTGTATTGTAGGATATAATTCCTCATAAATAGATCTAGCTCTGGTTATTGCATCACGATGGGCTGTAGCGCTGGTTTTGTTCTACCTTCTGGTTAATAATTGGTTCGCTCGCCTATCTGCTTACTGCCTTATTTGCTTTATTATAAGATGTAAAGTAAGCACAGTTTTAACAGAAACGCAGAAAGTAATTTGACTTCCTCTCTAAACACGAAACTCATTAAATTTTGCATGAAGCAAGTAGACCCTGAAGGTAGAGGCTACATGTTCCTCCGAAACGTCGATTGACTTTCAACGGAGTACCTGGCGCTATGTCCCACAAGACAGAACTCTTCACAACCACAGCTGTGAGAAAATCAAACCCACATCCTACCAATGATGACAATGTAACATTGAAGTCATGAAGGTTTATATCAGAGACATTCTGGAGGGACCCGGATCGAATCCGCGTCGTGTTACCGAGCATTTATATTGATATTTTCGTGATTTTTCTCGAGCTTGAAAACGGATATATTAATCATACCGGCGTCGATTTCCCAGGGGGTTAAACTGAGGGTCGTGAAGCTGACCATTTTCCTCTTTATAGTTCCGAGGTCAAGAATGGTGGGGCTATACCTCCACTCTCCAATATGTCTCTATGCAATAATGCGTACTTAATTGAGCACAAGATCAGCTTTAAATTTTACCTTCAAACAGGTCATTACTAAGTCCTTTCAGTTTCTTACTTTTCACTCTTGGTGATTATCTTACCATTTCTTTCAACGCTGCATCTTCTCTGAACTTAAAAAACCGCTGTTAAGTGATGTAGTAACCAGTCACGCAGATCTTCGTTCTTCTCATTGCGCATGCTTGACTCAGCAGATCACTGACTCCGTGTATTGTCTGAGACTAATATGCTTGAAGACTTGTCCTTTCGTTGCGAACAACTCTCACGTATAGAATTACTGGATTTTTGGAAATTTTCCATCGTTCGGTATTCTATAAAATAGAAAACATGACGCTTCGGAAACAGGATATGTTTCCTTCTTCAGGTGAGTGGGGGAAGACACCTACTAAGTCGTGTTTTCTATTTTATAGAATACCGGACGATGGGAAAAGTCCAAAAACTCAATAATGCTATGTTATACACCAATATCAGAACGCTCTAGAACAAATTTTCATGTAACCTGTTTAAAAAAATGAGATAATTTAAATTGCCTCTTCTCTCTTTCATAAGTGCATACTTCTGTTGATATTGTAACCATGTTTAACCTGATATAATTTTAAAACTCTGTAAGTAAAGCGAGTGTGAATATTTCCGTTAAGTGCCTCAGGCTTACATTCTTGGGTTACTAAACAGCCTTGTGCTTGGACAATACACTTCACAGCGCAGTCAGAGAAGTTGCCGCTCTCCACGGCGAACCGTAATTCACCCATAAGAACACTGGGAAGCGATCACAGTGGCCGCGGTGTTTTCGCCCGCGAGAACGTTGGGATCGTGGGTTGGAATCCCACACGAGGTATGAATGTCCGTCCACGTTCGTTTCTGTGTTTGTGTTGTCCTGTACAGGTAGTGGCCTTGCGACAGGGCTGCTCCCCCGTCCAAGAAGTCCTGCTAACTGTCTATAAGATCCAAAGTTCAGATTAATTATGTTGGGATACAGACCATAGGGCCTAATACGAAAAGTAGAAGAATAAGAACACTGGAACTGAGTTCATATCCGCAACGATTCCTTATAATGAGTCAGCTATTTTACTTTGTGCTGTTTGTGAATTTGGAGGTTTCTGATTGGCCGAGGAGAGGGGGAGCAAATACAGATACCACGGGTACTCAGACGAATTATCCGTACGTAGAACAGAGTTCCCAGATACGTGGGTACCGAGTTCCTGAATATGCAGGAACAAATCCTACAATAGTATCTAGGGGATTTTGTTCTACAGCTGCTTCAGTTTTGCCGCAATTTTAATATAGTTTATTTTCCCCAATGACAACCACGTTTTTTCGACTTATGACATAAAATATTCACATTACAGATTAAAGAACACCGCGTGTTCGCCAAACATATTTTCAGATAGGCAATGGTTCGAGTGCCATATTTGTGATCTGCTTAACGAAGAACAGAGAGTGTTACATTTTTAAAATCTCTTCCTGCGACAAAATGCGGAGAACACTACAAGGAGATCAGATCACGAAATTTTCACTCATTCTTGCACTGATGATTTTTGTCGTTTGATTAAAGGTAACCGTAAAGTCGTGACTGTTTCATTTAAGACCTCGCTCTGAAAACGTGTTGGGAGTGGAGGTACTGTTCCATGTATCCTGAACTTCAGTCTCATGAGAAAGAGAATGCTTTGATTCACAACACTGGACATGTAGCTAGGTAGGCTACAGAGAGGGTTCTGCAAACGGTGACGAAGGATGAAATTTCTGCACCTGCCGGGGGTCGAATCCCGATAGTTCATCTCTTAGCCTAGTCACCGCACTAAGTTCAATGCCCGTCTTCCGATGCAATTTCGCAGTATAAGCAGTGCCTCTATGTATTTATATTCGCAAATTCAATAATCTGTTCATAAAGCAATTTCGCTTCCTTAAGTAGAACATTAGCCGATCAGAGTGGCCGTAGCATGAACTTTCTTCACTCGCTCGAACATTGGGATAGTGGGTTCGAGTCCCACTCAAGGAATGGATATCTGTGTGAATTTATTCTGCAATTGTGCTGTTCTGTGTGTAGGTAGCGAACTTGCGACGGGCTGATCCCCTGTCCAAGGAGTCCTGCCGACTGTATGTAGGATTAAGAAACTGAAAAAGCGGCCAAGGTCCAACGAAAGGATTATGGAGCTATAGATACGCGGTAGCGTAGTTGGTTGATGGGCTATGCTACAAGCCGGAAGGTCGCGGGTTCAAGTCCCGATGAGGTCATTGAATTTTTTCAATTGACCTAATTCTTCGAGCCGCACTATGATCCTGGGGTCTACTCAGCCTCTAACAGAAATGGATACCAGGGATTTATTTTCTTGGGGAGTAAAGTGCGGCCGGCGCGTAAGGCTGACAACCTTACCGCCATCTTTGAGCCGATTGTCTAGATAGTGTGGGACTCTCAACGTCTCACAACTCTATTGGCCTTCACGGCCTCTTACGGGGATAGCTTTACTTTTTTCTTACTTACTTACTTACTTATAAATAGATAGATGGATAGGTGGATGGATAGATGAATAGATAGATAGATGGATGGATAGATAGATAAATTGCAGAATGTTGCAGTTATCTATAGAAAGAAACACTATTTCAGTCCATACTTAGCGTCATTCGTAAAGGAATATATGCTGACTGGAAGTAAGTCATATTGACTGAGATTGTAGTGTCAGCAGTCGGGATTGTAAAATAATATTCATTGTATATAATTTATTAAAATATACGTTTGATGAAGAAGCAAGCAGACTGCAGCCTAATATTCGAAGCTTCTATGTTCTGAGGTGAAATGTGGAATAGAAAAGAAAACAAAACATTGACAATAGAAGAATTGGAGACGCTGCTGAAGAAGCTAGTAATAGGATAATATGAAATATACAATTCTCAAAAGGAATTGGATTCTACGAGATATAGAGCCAGTTTTGCCGTAGCTCGAACCTCTACTTAATTATGCACCTTCTGAAGCGATGGAAATTTGTGTCGTGAGAGAGGTTTGGGTCCAGCCTGCTTCCTGGGGTAGAGTTTCAGCGTCAGTAAGCTGGCTAGGGTTCTGCAAGTCACGTATGATCCAGGCTTTAGATTTTGCGTTCTAATTCCAACGCGTGGCACCGAACATGCATTTCTGTGACGACTCACTAAACAGAATTGGTTACCACGGGAATTACAATGGTTTCCTACGCAACGAAATTACGAAAACACAGTAACAGAACGGTAAAACAAGGTGATGCCTAGGCGGTTCTCCGGAAGCTATGAGGGGAGGTGAGAACAGACACAGAGAGCAGGATAGAGCAGGCAGAGCAACAGAGAGAGCAGAAGAAGAGGAAGAGCAGAGGAAGACGCTGAAGACTTTATTTTATGTGAGGTAGTTACAGCAACATTTAGAGTGTTATCATTGTTCAGAGTTACGAAGTGTTACACTTACAGTAAGATTGAGAGTGGTATAATTAGTAGTTCCGGCTGCTGAATATACAATTGACTCACCCATCCAAACCCGCGCCTAAAGCCACTGATACAAAAACAAACTCCATGGCCTTTAGTCCGCAAGCGAACTATACCGACCAAGCGACCGCCGCTTGTCGGCGAAGTTAGTGCAAATTTTTGCTGATAGAGGGAAAGTCACTGATACACGTGAAAATATTATACGCCGATCACAGTAGCCGCATGGTCTAAGACATGAACCGTCTTCGCCTGCTCTAACACTGGGGTCATAGGTTCGAACCCCACTCAGGGCACGGATATCTGTGTGCTTTTAAACTGTGTTTGTGTTGTTCTGTTTGTAGGTAACGGCCTTGCAATGGTCTGATCCTCCGTCCAAGGAGTCCTATCGACTGTACGAGGGGGTACCCAAAAGAAACCGAACTTATTTTTTTTAAACTTATTTATTCAAATTTTAAGCACAAACCTTTAATCCCCTTCAAAGTACTCTCCACTTACACTAATACACTTGTCTAATCTTTTATTCCATTTTTCAAAACATTGTCTAAATTCATCTTTTGAGATGCTTGACAGCGCCTCCGTCGTTTTTTCCTTTCACGTCTCTTTTCATTCGAGGAAACAAAAAAAAATCGCACGGGGCAAGGTCGGGTGAGTATGGAGGGTGAGGAACAGGGGTAATACCATTTTTGGTCAAGAATTGTCGTACAGACAGGGCTGTGTGAGCAGGGGCATTGTCATGATGGAAAAACCAGTCACCCGACTGCCACAAATCTGGCCGCTGAGCTCCAAGTCACTCCCGACAGCTCCACAATTTCTTCAATGGTCCGTCGTCGATCTTCCTTGATGATTTCACGAATTTTTTCAACATTTTCATGTGTTCGGGCCGTGGAAGGACGACCAGAACGAGGTTTGTCATCAATTGACATTTCACCATTTTTGAAACGGGGAAACCACTCAAACACTTGAGTTTTCCCCATAGCATCGTCCTTGTACGCCGTTTTTAACATTTCAAGAGTTTCTGTTCCACTTTTCCCGAGCAAAAAGCAGAATTTCTCCGCCGCACGCTGTTCACGAAAATCAGCCATTGCGAAAACGACGATCACAGGAAACAGTTGTCACTATAAACTCTGCCGAAACTAGTCCTTACCTTCTGAAGCAACGGTAGTCGGCTTATCGACTCAGGAATGTTAGCTCTATGCGCTCATAGCGGCAAAACGCGGTACTACAAGAGCTCTGTCCACAAAAAAATTAGTTCGGTTTCTTTTGGGTACCCCATCGTATATAGGATTTTAAGAAACAAAACAAAATCGCCCAAGATCCAAAGGGCTATAAAGCAGTAGAGAGATAGGGAGAAAAACATATTATCATAAATTGCTGTCTTGTTACCAAAATTCTGTATTCTCTAACTCGTACAGTGGACAAATTGTTGTGTGCTAAGGCAACGGCTAGAACAACGAAAGACATTACCCGTTCTTCTTGAGAAGCGAGATTGAAATAGCGTATTCTTTTCACTTCAGTAATCCTGTCTTGTATAGTACTACTGACAATGACTATCGATCCTGTCTCGGTCTTTCTTTAAGAATACCTAAGTAATGGAGGTGTGTATTTATCATGACAGTCACAAGAATATACACCTATGTTACAGTTTATCGAAAAGAGAATTACGAAATTGCTCAATATTTGCTCCATTTTTTGACATGTATTGCGCCGATATTTTTGTATTGCTTCAGGATGTTTTCCTTCAGCTTATGCGTGACCTCTTTTCTGACATATGCGTTAGTGCAAAACAATACACACACACACACGGGGCAAGTCTTATATGCAGTTAGCTCCTAAAAAGAAAAAAACTTGGCATCATAAAAATCTTTTATTATTTATCACCGTGGTCGAACATAGATTTCCTTTTCTGCATTAAATAGTTGAGAAGTAAGGGAACAATGATAGATACAGTGTTCTGTTCAAGTGACCACGTGGTTTAAATAGCGCTAGGTGTTAATTCGAACAAAAGGGCATCCCGGTTTCCTGTGTTTTCTTTCCAGAATAGGATATATCTACGCGCTTCACATCAACACTCATGACCACAGCTCTCACACATAGTGATAGTAACTTATGAAGCCTTTGGGGTGCATTCCAGGTTTGGGGGAACCAAGAAGACACTTTCTTTCGCATTTTATTATCATCTCTCGGATTCTCAACGTTTTTTATTGCTAGTGGGGTGGGGCTGAGTCCCTTGTACTGCGGCCACTTCTGGCCTATTGTACCAGCCCCCGATGATAGGTGAGGGTGATTGTGGAGCAATTGGTGGAATGAAGATTGTCAGGGGGAAACCGAAGTACTCGGAGAAAACCTGCCCCAGCGCCACTTTGTCCACCACAGATCCCAGTTGACCAGACACGGGCTCGAACCCGGGCCGCCGCGATGGGAAGCCAGCGACTAACCGCTTGAGCTATGGTGCCGCCATATTCTCAACGTTGACCGAACCCAGGAAATTAGCGAGAAATCCTTAAAATTAATTAATAGAATTAACTCTTCAAATTTTGAATTTCTCCCAAACTGTACATATGAACTCAATTCGTACCTCACAGGGGACACATTACATCTCCGCTGCAAAGATCAGTCGGTTAATGAAATTTATAGAAATGATCACTCTTTATTGTGAGAACCATTCGAAACATTCAAATACACTTTGAATTAAAAATGCAGAGTTTCTGTATGTTAGAAGCAAGCTGTGTGTTTTAAAGGTTTCATACCAGCATGAAACATCTCCGCAAAGAATTTGGTGTGTGGTAATTATGATATCCTTCTTCGCGAATTAGAGTAATAGGAAGAAAAGTTGTCTTACGGCATCAGTTAAAATTATGAGAGTCAGAGCGCAAGTAAATGTTAACCCCAAGAGCCATAAACTATGCCATTGAAGGTTTTATCATATTATAGACTTTAAACGACAGAGTTGCAATGACACTGTGCCATGCATATAAATTTTGATGCAAGGTGCGTTCTTGTAACTTCTAAGAGGAATAAACACGATAAAATAACGGATTTATATTTCTTTAACAGTCCTAAGTGTTACAAATTGATGATTGTTTTTACGTATTTGATGACGCTGCGCCAGATGCAGTGTTTCTTTGACGTTGAATAATAAATGCTGGGTTAATGATTAATCGCGAAGGGGAGAAACATAAGAGGAAGCGAATGCTGTTATTTTGTAGAACATGACATCACGTACAGAACTGTAAGGCTTATTTTGGCCTCTATCCATCGTCTGGTATATATAAGACAAGAAACCACAAAGTTTCGGAGACTGGATCTCTCTCCGTCCTCAGGTGGATGGGGCAGGATAGACCTACTCAGTTGGGCCCGTTAGAAAGAGCTAGTCTCAATCACTGAGTATCTCAATTCTCAATAATAACTTAGATTTGTATTAATGAAATTATCATTATTATTATTACTTCGTTTGATCGTTTCTTTACTGTTCTGCATTTATATATATATTTTTCCTCGACTCCTTGCCTGTTATTTGACTTTGACTATGTTATGTCTTTCCATAATGTAATTACTTATATCTACACTCTGCTTTGTCTGTAATTGGCCTGGTGACTGTTGGCTTGGCACATAAATAATGAAGAAATTAATTGAATTATCATCACCATCATTATCGTCATCATTATTTTCTTACTGTATAGAGTGATTTTAATATACAGATATATAATGAAAAGGTAGAATTTCGAAATTTTTTGAAGTTTTTTTTTCGCAGTTCCCAAATAAAATATTGTTACCAATTTGATGATAATTTAGGATACTCGAAACTTGCATTGTGTCGAAAGCACAATAGACCACTGTAGGTCGCGGTGCAAGGGCCGAGAAGGCCTACCCCTCATACCTTCATTCATACATTGTGACGTAAAAAAATGGAATCAGGTGTGAATTCCGTGTCAGATTGAAAGACTGCATAAAATGAGACATTTAAGAAAATTTTAGTTTATACGACCAGTCTGTTGAATAGTTTTAGAGGTGAAATGACATACATATACATACATATGTATATACGCAAGTACATACAGTTTTGTCAGTCGGTATAGTGACGGGCTACAGGCAGGACGGCCGAGTTTCGATTCCCAGCAAGGGCAAGGGATTTTTTTCCTCTCAACAGCGTTCAGACTGGCTCTGGCGCCCACCCAACCTCCTTTCCAGTGGACACTGTGGGCTCTTTCTCCGGGGTAAACTGGCCGTGACCTGAAGCTGACCACTCACCTCCAACGAGTACCGAGGTTAAGAACGGTGGAGCTCTACCTCTAACATCCATATGTCTTCGTGACATTGTGCGTAAACCTCTGAATACAAAATGCCTAAGAATATGAATGAAAAGTGATATGCTACAGCTTCGTGGCCTGTAGTCCGCAAGCGAACTATGCCAACCGAGCTACCGCCGCTTTTCGGCGAAGTTAGTGCTAACTTTTGTGGATAGAGGGTGTCATGTGATCAGCGCAACGGATCACCACGGCCGTTAATCTCGATTTTCTAGACCGGAGCCGCTATTTCCTTGAAATAGCTCTTGTATTATCCTCACGAAGCTGAGTGGACCCCGTTCCAGACCAACTACTTCTCAAGAAAACTGGGAGCGCCAGGAATGGAACCCGGGACCTCTGGATCTGTAGCCAGGAATTCTGACAACTAGATCACAGAGGCGGTCGATATGCTACAACCACAAATTATATTTTGGACACTGCTCATCGCCTAAAGTTTCGGAAACAGAACCAGGTACAGCGATTGAATCCAGCTCTTTCTAATGGGTCGGACAGAATAGTAACCTTTCCTCCTACATTTAGTGGCAGAAAAATTTCCTCTTTCCGAAACGTTGCTTTTTGAAGAAATTCAAGTCGACGGCCCATATCCAAAATAACAGATAAATTTACTGTTGGATATGGTTGCGAGAAAACTTTACATTAAGCTGCAGATTATAATTATACAATGAACGCAACACTCTCATGAAGTATGCTAATATTATCAGCAGCACAGTGACATCGCGGAAAAATATTGTAATTTCTCCTGCGCTGTAACAGTGTAATGAATCGAGACATGTTAGGTGATCTCGGAATTCATCCCAGATTCTAATGTTTTTGCCTGAATATGACCGGCACACAGTACGTCAGTGAGCTCAATAAGACCGAAACATGATGGACGCTGACTTGTACCAAAGCGAAACTAATGTTATCGAACACTGTCACAAATAACATATTTTTTTTCATTTATGCCCTTATGAATATTTTGTGACCACAGTTTTTGGTCTACGTATTAACATTTGCAAGTGCAAGGCTTCAGTCTAAAGACAGAAAAAAATGTTTAAAAATATGTCGTTAATAATGCTTCTCCTAAATGTTTTGTTCTTCTAACATTTCTCTTGATTTGCAGAACGTTCTACCCGCGGCTGAGATAAACAATTTCTGCTGTCGACCAAAGATTATATTGAAATATTTCATCATACTGTACTGATTGACGTTCCTAATATGAGGCATCGTTATGAAGTGGGCTCGGCCTCTGAGTGACTTTTCAATTAATCTGTAATGTTGGCACAACTGCTGCTGTAGTAAAGTTGAGGTAGTGCTAAAAGTTGTTGCGACGCCAATGAAAAGCAACCAGTGAGGGGGACTTTCGAATCCTCTTCTGTCTGCAGGCTGGAGATAGCGCACTTGAACTAAGAGATTACTGCAATCCAGAAACTCCTCCCTCCCTTTAAGTTTGTCCCTATCTGCTTGTCTACTCTTTTCCGTCCCCTCTCTTCCTCCATTCATTCAGTACCTATCACCTCCGCACTTTACTCTGTATAATCTAAACTCGTTTCTCTTCTCTATACCAACATGGACTAAGCTTCACTGAGTTTTACTAGACTATTAAGAGACGTCAATTAACTGCAAGGGTTCTCATGTGATGATGTTTGAGCTATTGCTGTAATGCTCTAACTCTCTATAAGGGTTTCAGAACATCACTTCTCTCTTATCGCCGAGTAATTTGAGATTACAAAACAACCGTCCTTCTGGAATGCTCTGCCACCGAAAAGTACATCCTTCTTTCAAGTGCGAAGGAGTGCAAAGGACAGGAAACTCTTTTCTGCCTGCACAGAGGAATTGTCTGCCCGGGGTCAGTTATTAGAAATAAACAGAAACAACCTCTTGAACTATTAATGTTATTTAACATCGCGAATCAGTCAGTAACGCTCTTTATTGTAGATGATTCTGTTAATCATGTATGGAATTATGGTATATCTCATTGATACTATAACGTGTTTTTCTACTGAAGACGCCGTTCAATTGTTAATTGGTTTATTTAACAACCTACAAATCGTAACTACAATTAATTATAACACAGTTGCGGGTTTACCCAATTGATAAACCTTACACAATAATCTAGTCACTCTGTCTTCAGTAGTCTTCACGTATCTATAACGCGGGAATTATACAAGTCTCTCTGAATTACACACTCCCAATATAACTGTACTACAGCACACAATCTTGAAGTCACACAATGAGTCTTCACTGGCTGACTTCTCACTTATCGCACACTATCACATAAGATCTTCCAACCACGCGTTCGGGTCTTCTTCCCGCGACTGCTGCTATATTCCAACTGTCTTCGGCGGCTGCTACATTTTAACTGACTCCTTAAGCAGTCAAGTTCTCTTATAAACCCTCAGCCAGACAACGGAAAACGCCTCGCTTCCCTGTTGCCTAGTCGCCGTGTTTATAGATGTTGTCGCCTGTTACGTCACAGTGGGAAGCGCTGCACCGCTGGGGAGGGGTCGGAGCGTTGGCTGGCCTGTTACCATAGCAGCGACAGCGCTCGATGTTGTTACGTCACCGCTGGCGGGGGAGGGGATATCCTCCATAGCGCAATACGTCACAATGCGATACGTGTTGGCGGTTAACCTAATTCCTATATATAGTTTTCACATAATAAGTGTCCTTTTGTTCACTCGGTCTTAGGTACAAATATAATATCTAACAAAGTCAATACTTTTGAAATTCATTTCTTTAAGGTAAATTGTTGGTTAGTTTGTTGAAAAGTAGTTCAAATACTTTGTTCCGCCAGTGTTATCATAAACTTAGGCTTGTCCTGCATGTATTTTGCACTAGAATACTCGTATTTGATATGTATTTATATTTCTTACATTTCTGCATTGTTTTCCTCACTTCTTATTTCTTTGATTGACTCCTGAAGCTGTTGTGTTAGCACGCAAAATTATAGAATTAAATTAAATTATTATTAGATTATTGGATTTGTTTATTTTAATCGCAGTTTATTCTAGCCACTTTTCCCTATACTGCGAGCCACCTCTTTAGAACAGAAGCAAATGTTACTTTGATCCTGTGTTAGAAATTACCTGCCTATTCCTACTGCTTTGCATAGGAGAATTATGTGTGCACGTGTGTTTGTGCTAAAGCTTTATCCTTAATATCACACTGCATTTATACGCTAGAGGGGCTGGCAGCATCAATTCATCATCACCAATGACTTAAATTTCCGACGTTAAAAGGATATCTTTTATAAATCGATGGGACGAGTTTCTGAATGTGCATTTACGGGCCCACACGTTGGTTCACCGAGAGTCGATATGTCATTTCGGCGTTTCAGCCGCCAAAGGAAATGCTGATATGACAAACGGCACATCCAAGTCCCGCGCTAGAGTAGGCCATTTTGACGATAGTTTAGTCTGAAAATACGCAAAAGCGGGAATGTCTTATCATGAAATCTCTTGGGACTGATGTATTTCGAATCTCTCTGTCCCTCTCGCCCCTTGCACCGCATCCGTGTACAACACAACTGCTAGCGACTTAGGATTCCATTTATAGACATACTCGAAAATGATAGCTGCTAAAAATGCAGTACTCTTGTGTCATGTTGATGTTTAGAATGCCTCAAACATCATCCTCTTTCTCTTTCATCATCAAACTTAATGGCAATGCATTTATGTGGAATTATGGCACGTAGTTACTAGCCATATTAAAGCTGTGGCTATGTTTTTAAATGTATATTTACGTACCTACACTTTTACATGTATACAAAGGCTTAAAATCAGTCATAAGCGTTGTTTTGTAGTGGTCGCTTGTCACGTGAATTCAGAGGATGTTTCGGTGACGAATGCGCGCTTCGTTTTGTTGTTGGCAGTACTCCGATACCGTAACGACCAGACTACAAATACAGTTCCGGTCCGTATGGAATTAATTGTTTACAAAAGCTGCTATGGCAGGAGATGTCTCAATATATGTATATATATACACGTATATGTCTGTGTTTAAATTGTTGTAGAAACCTAAGAATCCCAATTAGATGTCTTCTCCATGACCCATCAAGTTGGATTAAGCGCTGACGCTTCTGACCTGGGTTATAGAGGTACCCAGCTCGAAAAGTAGTCGTGAAATTTGAATTGTGTTTTTTAAGAGTCCCTCCAGGTAGGTACTGATATAGAAAATAAATTTGCTCACTACCCCTTAGTGCCACATCATTTCTAATTAATTTATTCATAACCATCGAAACATTCGACACTGTATAATCTGAATTACTGACAGCGTCATTAAATTTTATTTCTCCAGACTTTATGGATTAGGTCTTCTGGTGTGTTCCAATTCAGATGTGACTTTGTAAATCATAAATTGATAGGCATTTGTTAGAGCTCTTGGACGGGGAATTGACCCATCGCAAAGCCTATGTCTGCCCAGCACAACAGCATCACAAAGAGTGCGGACAACTGTCCACATCCCGAGTTGGATTCGGACCAACGATCCAATTGTTCCTTCGGTTGAGGACAGTTCTCACTTTAGACCACGTGGCCACTGTAACCGCCTTCAAAAGAAAAGAGTAATTTTTAACAAGCACCCAATAATAGGAATGATAATAGCATCAGGTATTAGACGGTTAGGGTCATTATGGTGAAACTCGTTTGCGCAACGTGGTGACTTTTTTATGCGAGAAGTTTATTCGGAGTAAAGTTTTAACTGTATATCTTGGTACAAAACGTTCTGAAAGTGTGCACCAGTGTGTCACATACGTAACCGAGCACGACGAAGAACATCTGCAGACCCTGACTGCAGCGCCATGGGTGAAATGTCGGGAGTGGCGTTGGAGACGTTGGGTTCCAATTCATGCAGATTGCGTGGGTTATTGCGGTAGGCACTATCTTCAGTGCAGCCCCATACAAAATGATCTGGCGGGGGCAAAGCCGGCGAGCGTGGGTGTCATAGGCCTTTCCGAATTATTCGAAATCCGAACAGCGATGACATCTCACGCATATTCGCCCGTGCTGTATGACACAGTGCACTGTTCTGATTGCAACATGCTGCCAATTTCCTCCTCGGTGAGGAGTCTGAGGAATTCGTGGACTACGTAATTATTTTGCTCAGATTTAATGGCGTTCTAGAAGAAAATGTTCGTTGACCATTTACGCGTATTCTGAGAGCTCAGGAAATTGTGAGATGGAACACGTGTCACGTCTAACTTTCCGGGGGACAGCCTCCACCTTTGTAGGCACCCACTCAAAGTAATGCTGTGTTGCACAGTCCGGTGGTGGCAGTCGTTAAATAACATGCACTTCGTTTAGAAACACAACATTTTTGCTGTTGTGCGACAACTACTGTGACCGCTTCTGTGGTCTAGTGGCCAGAGTTCCTGGCTACAGATCCAGAGATCCCAGGTTCGATTCCTGGTGCTATCAGATTTTCTGAGAAGTAGTGGGTCTCAAACGGGGTCCACTCAGCCTCGTGAGGATAATTGAGGAGCTATTTCAAGGAAATAGCGGCTCCGGTCTATAAAACTGAGTGGGGATCCGTTTTGCTGACCACGCGACACCCGCTAAACTTGGCACAAAATTCACCGACAAGCGGCGGTAATTCGGTCGTATAGTTCGCTTGCGGACTACAGCCCACGAAGTTTTTTTTTTCTGACAACTACTGTGGACGTTCCAGTCTGTTGTTCAAGTTCTATCGCTGACATGTGTGGTCTTGCGCTCTCTCTCGCTAACCACTGCCGTGCGCGTCGCAGTAAACGCGTCTAGGTATGTCCACTTTCCCTGTCTCTGAACTGCTTCACAGACCTCTGCACCACACATTTCTCTGTTACTGAACGTTCAAATGAGCGGCTACAGTCAAGGTGCATTGTTTTAAACGATTCTGTTTTAGCATGACACTCCACGGAGAGCACGTCCTTCTCTTCACTGAAAGGAAATAGCGGCTGCGCACTGCTCACTGCGCACTGCTCACTGCGCATACGATTTTCGCGGAAATGGCCCTAGCCTTCTGAGACATGATGTTATTTACATCCATAATATTTGAGTCTCTTTTTAAAATGTAACAAGGCATCACATATTTTATAGTTATATTTATGAACTGTCTTGGAAACAAAATTTCTTATACCTGACTCCAGTGATTCCTCAATTATCGAATCCAACCGTGAAAATAACCTTAAATTTCAGTCATTTTGTCAAAAACTGTCTTTGTATGTTGTAATCAATTTTCCTGAGAAAGTTTCTGCAATCAAATGATAATATATTGAATTTAGTGCTNTCAGTCTTCTTTAGATCTATGTTCACAGATTTATTTGTCGTATTTGTATTTTGTTTTAATTATTTTGTACCTTATATACTCGTGCTAACTTTGTAATTGGCCGCTGGGCTGTTAAGTTATTGCACGTAAATAAACATGAATTGAATTGAATTGAATTGAATTATTTATTTTAAATGCAAATGGGTTTTTACCCGGTGGCAATGATACTGCAATAATATTTCGGTCTTCAGAGACCATCTTCTTTACATCAATACAGTTAGAAGTCACTATCACAGTACATGTTCTAAAAGTTAAAATATATACATACAATAAAGATAATATACAATTGAGTGTAAAATCTAAATTCTTTAAAAATACAGCGGCTGTTCCAATATATTAAAATATTTATAGTTAGTTTGATAAAATTTTTAGAATTCGTAAACCAAGCGGGTTCGTGTCGTCCCTCTTATTATTTCTTTTGACGGGGGCCGAATGTGTGCCCCCCTGTCGTTCTTGAGAAGAGGGTTCTTTGATGTCTTGTACACATAGTTATATGAATTAATAACCTAAATACTTCGCCATTCTGACCGTGAGCCACCAGCAGCTGAAGAATCCATGGTCAGTCCATTCTGCTGTGTGTACTATGTACGACATAAGAGGCGATAAAAACAAGTTTATAATGGACCGCACTGTTAAAATTACTGAAAATGTCCGCGGACCAGACTGAATTTGTTTAGCCAAGCCTGTACTTCCAGCTCCTATTCCAAGAAAGTTCTCTGTACGTGTGATAAACATGCAATCGTGTGATGAATGCAGGGATTCTGCAGTTTTAGAATTTGTGGGATGCTTTACAGACATGAATGGCCATAAAGTAACAAGCAGAATTTGCTGGGAAACGAGACACCAAGGAGATAACACAGTCTACGTTTGGGTTAGGTTTACGTGACGTAGATGAATAACACGCCTCTTCTCGGAAAGCGTATTTAGGGCACCAGAATTGCAATTCGAGCACACAGTTCACTAGAGAAGCCCTTACTAGAATGTGGGGTGAGGGGGATACGGTCACAGTGCATTCGACTTGCCAGCTCTTCTCTTCCCGTTGAGTTACGACTGCCAGCATTGCGTAAATAAAGGGAAAAAGTGGAAGAATTATTGTCCTTCCCAAACAAATCCTAAGCCCTTCCCCGTCTCATTCGTTCATTTACCTTGTTTTCGTAATTCATATAGGACTGGTCTCAGGATGGCCGGAAGTCACTGGGTTCCAGTTCATTTGAGTGCTAATGACGTCATAATAATCAAAAGATAAATGAATGTTTCTTGAGCGAGGGTGGGAGCCTTGAAGAGAAATAGAGGAGACAGAGGGAAAGAAGATAAGTAGATTCCTTGTGTGGCGTCGATTAGGCGTTAAAATTAATGAGACAGATTATTAATCGTTTGAAATAAGGGCACGTCAGTCTTATTAGGAATTTTCATTTGCTTCTTCTCCTCCCTCTGTATTTGCCGTGCATACTTTGTATAATTACTGAAGAGTACGCTTATTAATTAACTTGCTGATGCAGGACCATCGCACGGAAAGTGGCTGAAATTGGAAGCGCCAAAATCCATAGAAAATAGCAACTTACCAAAACGAAAGGAGATTAAAATATGGAAAATCTAATCTTCTTTACTGCTTTTTAGATTTTCAGGAGCTTTTCTCCTTGAACATTTTAAAAGTATCTATTATTTTTCAGTCGAGGCCATAATTAATACACGATGATTTTCAATCCATTAGCTGGGCCTGCAAAGAACCATGATTACAAATAGTGGTAAGATTTACTTAAATGATCTACGCAGACACAACGAACGCGTCTTTTTAGCCTGCTTTTCTTATGTTGAAATGATAGAAACCGGTTATGAGATCACGTTGCTATCTGTGTGTGTCAGTGTATCCCTCCCTATCATTGCCAGGCAACGGCTCGGTGTACACGTTCCCGTCGCGATGAATATGCCTGCAACAGTAGAAGTACCTTTGAACACGATGGTTTCTATGCGGTCCGTGTTGTATCATATACTGAATATGTATCAAAAGGAAAGTAGGTGATTAGTTCTTCCCAGAACTTCTTCTTTACTTTAGATACCTCATTGACCATGATCTTCCCCTGTTGCAGAAATATATTTATTATTTTAAACACAAACTTGCTCTTATAAGCTCATTGTACCATTTAGTCTATGTATGGGATGGCGTGACGTGACGGAACCCAACGTGGTAAATATAGAAGCTTATAAAAACTTTTAGAGTGTTACTGGGGTAGGGAAGGGGGGGGGGCTGGAAGGCGTGATTTTGATATGATTCGAGACTGGAATAACCGGAGTCAATGGAAATGCATGCATACAAGTGCCTGCCCATCTTGCTTATGACTTATATCTGTGGTCCTGTTGTAGTGACCCGGAGAGGAATCAGCCGCCACGCAAGAGTTCAGTGAGCTCCATGTAACTTCATTTACACTTAGTAACGTAGTTTCCCAGAGATCTACAGAGCCTGTAAATTTGGTTTGTGCTTCCTCTCTACGAAGTGAGTAAGAGAGAGTGTCATGCTACTTGTTAAACTGGAAGTTCAGATAGGCACATGGCCCGTCAGCACGAGCTGCAACACCGTGAGAGCGAGAAGGAAGGGGGGGGGGGTTCGACATGATTCCCGCTGATCCTCTGAGAAGTTACATCCTGCCGGTGAATAATGGAAACAGATTCCTCCTGACTCTTGCACCCACTTTACTCTCAAACCCGCTTCACTCAGGGTGAGATGGACGCGGCGTGACGTGACGTGACGTGACGTACTGCTGTTCAAGGGAACGTGTTTTTCGTTCTTGCAGTTTGAAATAGGGACGGGCCCTTCATAAGCCATACTTAAGTATCAGGAATTCTGGGACATTTAAAGCGGCTATCACAGAAGAGTGTAAGTTATTTCACTCGAGATTATATCTCAAGACCTTCTTCAGAGCCGAATTGGTATCAACGAAATTATTATTTATCTTCCGGAAACGAAATATCTCTGAGGTTTATGTCTGGTGAATATAATAAATAATCCATAGCCTATGGCTTTTGTTATCGTTCTGCCTTTGTATGAAAAGTGATAAGAATACCGTAAGTAGTGACCTTGTCTGTCCTTCAGCGCATCTGTCACGTGGCATCAGACCCTAAGCCAGTGAGCAGGTTCTCTTCTTATTTCGAGATGGGAGTTTTTCAATAAAAGTTGAACATTTCTACAGGGTGATTCTCTCGCTAGGAAACCCAAATATTCCTCGAAAACTTTTTAATTTTTGTATGGTTCCCTATGAAAATTGACATATAATTACCTTGTATGTTTCAAAACAAGGTCACATGCTGAAAATGGCCCCCTCCATCATCCAAACGCTTTTGTTTGCGAGTCTGCAAATTGGCGAAGACATCTGGTAATGTGGCATCGGTAATGGTAGCAACCTCCTGCCATATCGCCTCTTTAAGGGCGTCAATTGTTGGCGGCTTACTGCTATATACGTGGCCCTTCAGTAAATCGCACAAGAAGAAATCAGTTGGCGTCAAGTCTGATGATCTTGCCGCCCACAGATTTTTCGCAATAAAGCGATAACCGAAATAACTTTCAGTTTCCCTCATGTTTACTTTAGATGTGTGGCACGTTGCGCCATCTTATTGAAAGTGAGCGTCGATAGACGTAAGCTTCGTCCATATCAATTTTCATAAGGAACGATAGAAAAATTGAGAAGTTATTGAGGAATGTTTGAGTTACCTAGCGAGAGAATCACCCTGTATTATAAGCCACATTATGAATAATACAACATAATAAGCACAAGATAATAAATGGGGTTCCCCATTTATTCATTGAAGGGTTCAATAGATTTTATTCAAAGTGAATATGAAAGATTTGTATTGGCACTTGCCAGGTAAATTCGTTCTTTTAGCCATGTTACGATAAATCACATTTGATAAAATACAATGCCACAAATTGGCCTTTCAACCTATTCCATATTTATTGAAATTTGTCGTGGAAGAGTTCCACTAAGAGTTGTCGGATTGGTCAGATTTTTAACCATAATGGCCCAAAATGAAAGTTAGTTTAATTCTTTACGTCTGGGAAGTGGAGGAGCAATCTACAGGGCCCTCATGAAGATCCTACATGAGACTCTCAGCGTGAGGATCGCGAAGCAAAAAGCCGGATCTTACGTCGCGTCACGAAAAATGAAGAACTGGGCATTGTGGAGGGTTCTGCCCCCTCCGAAACGGTTGAAGAGCCTACTAGCATTGTAAGCGTAAGAGAAGCCAGAAATATGTGAGCACCGGCCACTCAGAATAGTTTCACTCCCACCGTTTGAATGAAAACTGACAGAAAAAGTTGATGTTTGCTCACGTGCATTGACCGAAACGTGATCAGGATGTTCACGTGATCTCGTTATGAGCCTTGAGGTTAGGGGATTGATAGTAAGATGATAATAAGGAGTTATTTTTTTGGAAGGAAGTTCAGGAAGTGATCTCCAAATCTCCTGAGTGTGAAGCGGGAGTAGCAACTAGCACTCTTGAGTGTTGGAAATTAGGCGTGTGATATGTGTGGATACAATAAGTCTGGGCCTTTTGCGAGTGGCGTTTGTCTGCATGGCCATGCGCTCTGAGTTCCAAATGCAAACATACTACCTGACTTATAATTAAGAACCTCATGATATAAGAAGTCGCCCCATCGTGATAATTTATAATTTTATTATAAACAACTCTAAGATCTATAAACGATGCAGTTAAGTGAACATGTGCTTTAACGTTTTTTTGATTTTCTCAAATACAGTTTCTGTTAAACAGGGACTAACGTGAATCATTAGAATAATAATTCTATGATGCTCCTAAGCATCTGTAGATGGGGTAACAGACTATTTTTTCTGGATTTAAAGAAGTCGTGGCGTGAATATGGCCATTCGCCTTCATATTGTGCTGACGAGAGTGAATGGAGCCTTACCTTCACTCCCCTATACTCTCTCATGGCTTGTAGCTTGTATGGAGAGTTTTATCTCCATTTTGTGATTTTCTGATTCGAAGGCTTAACACCATTGAAACCTCCATTATATACGAATAAATCCACATCGCTACCCGGTTCCATAAGATTCATTATTTTCCATTTCCTGTTCCCATTCTCCAATGGGCCTCATACAAGGCGGTTTTCCACCACAGTGTTTTCTTACCTAAGCTCTGCATACATATCCACTTCATCGTATTCGTTTAGAAAATTGCAAGTTCCTGACAAGTTTCTCTGTTCACGCACTGTATCAGCAAAAGTCGACTTTCATAAATATTTTGGGCACATAGCTAATGTAAGGGGCTTTAATGGTCAAGTGAGATTTGTGGTGGACAAAGTGGCTCTGGGGCGGGATTTCTCCGAGTACTTCGGTTTCCCCTGCCAATCTTCATTTCACCAAAGTCTCCATCATCATAATCACCCGGGGCAGGCTACAGTAGGCTAATCAGTGGCCGCCGTCCCGAGTGGACCCAGTTGGACTCCACACCTCAGTATGAGAATTAAATAAAAGGGGGGCTTTAACTGATAATCAAAAGTAATTGTTGATTTAATTGAGCTCTCAATAGCACGACAAATCTTATATTAAAGCCCTGTTTATGCATATTTCATAGCGTGAACAGATGAAACACGTCTCTCTCCTTCCGAATATTTCGTTTTCAAAGCTACTTTGCATATTTCGATTAAAATTTATGTTTTAATATTTACTTCCAGTTGAATATAAATTTTAGAGGGTGCGTGTGTTCCTTCATCTCTGTTAAGCGTTCTGCCTGGGCTCTTTTTGTACCTGCCACAATATCTCCTTTTATTAAGCGTACCGAAGGAGCTCACGCGGTCAGGAAAGCCATCCGTTTAACTGTCTGTTAATAACAGCATTATTCGAACATAAGATCGTGTGATAGCTTACGCAGTTAGGCTTTAGCTTAAGGCCGGGCCATAGCTCAAGCGGTTAGTTGCTAGCTTCCCACCGCGGCGGCCCGGGTTCGATCCCGGGTCTGGTCAAGTGGGATTTGTGGTGGACAAAGTGGCACTGGAGCAGGTTTCCCTCCGAGTTTCTTCGTTTTTCCATGCTGATCATCATTCCTCCTGCGTTCCACACCCATCTGTCAGTTGCCTCTGAACTGTGCTATAGCCCAAATAACGGAGCATATTACAAACTCGCTGTGTTTTAGCCGTTTTTATTCCCCTTCTGTGCTGCAGCCACGCGATGTGTGCAGCTTATACCCGTTCGGTTGCACGTCAACTTTAACAGTTCGGCTACTGACGCTGTCTTTACCCCGTGGGTTGGAGATATCTCGCGTTACCTGGGTCGCACTGCGGAGACAGGCCGGATGAGGGGTGGCCCTCTCCTCCGGTAGGCTGTGCCGAAAACTCCTCTGCTGATGTAGTTGCCCTACCTCCTTCCCCTTCTCGTTGGTGTTAAGAGGATGGGTTGGGGAGGCAGAAGGACTTATTTGGGCGTCATTAGTCACTAGATTGTGTCGACTACAAATTAGTATAACGCCTTCGGGTAAGGATCAACAGAGAGAAGTCTGGCTCTGGTCTGACACAGGGTAAAACATGCGATCTGCTTCTGGGCTTAACGGACCTTGCTCCGGTAAGGCACGATGATAATTGTTCCTATACAAACACGCACGTTTCCTATACAAACACGCACGTACGGACGTGCACAAGCGCATACACGCACATGCACACACACACACAATGAATATGCTGGTTACACTTCGAGTCGTGATTTATTGAACAGCACTAGGATATAGACTTTAAATGAATCTAACGATGGTGTATGCTGTACAGAACTATAAGGTTTATCTTGCACTCTGTCCATCGTCTCGTATATATAAGACAAAAACCACAGCGTTTCGGAGAATCCTCAGGTAGATGGGGCTAGATAGACTTACTGAGTTGAGCCCGTTAGAAAGATCTAGTCTCCATCACTGGACAAAATTTCGTCAGTAGAGAACAGTCTATAAACACTTGACAACAGGTTCCATCATTGAGAGATAAGAATAAAATCACAATAAAAGACAAGCTAAAACTTTTGTGCCAAGCATGCACCTGTCAAAAATGTGATAAAAGAGTGGTATGGATTAAGTTCCAGGAACTGAGTTAAAACAAGGTTAAAAAATATAGAGGATGTACGTATAGCTAATTATGCAGATAAAGAATCATGCCACAAGGGCGACTTCTGGAAATAAGACTAACTCCAGAGCAAAGCTAGTACATGTAGCGGAAGACACTGATTTTCATAAAAACTATCATTTTGACTTGTTGACCTCTTCACTGATGAGTGGGATCCATAAGGGAGAAATATCCAAACTGGGCTGGTTGATCGGATTAGTTGAACATGCCATGTGAGCTGGTTCCTTATACTTTATATCTCCAAGACTAGCTTCATCCCAGCCTACCTTATGGCCCTCTTCGTATGCATGCTGAGCCAACTTGGATTTCTCTAGAAGACCCTGCTTGAGATTATGCCTGTGTTAGCGGATTCTCACGGCCAGCGGTCTGCCTGTTTGTTTGCATTGTGGTTTTTGTCATATATACCAGACGATGGATAAAGTCCAAAATAAACCTTATAGTTCTGTAGAGCACTAGGATAGTTAATACATTCGAATACTAACAGAGTTCACTTTAATGTTATTGTAACACGTGGACCCTTTGATGGGCAGCGATTACGAGATAAGCAAATATATATCAGCCATTACTGAGTAACGGCTTCTCAAACAAAAATGTTTCAATTGAAACAATTGAACAACAGAGGAACGGTGTTTTCTATACCGTCTGCGCCGAGGGATTATAAGCGGGACAAGTTTGTGCTTAGTTTAGATAGTTGTGAGATATTCGCCAGCCATTAAGGACTTAAGGAAAGGACATTGTTAGGTGAGTTACCAAGAAACGACTGGTGAAAACAAACTGAGATAACGTAATATGTGCTGTAGTGAACTGTAGAGTGTGTGAATTATAGATAGCTCCATAGTTCCTTTATTTGCGATCTGGAAGTGTTCATTAAATCCAGTTACCAATCCAAACCCCGTCTATAGTCACTCACACATGTGAGACTCTCATGCACTTTCTGAAAGTTTGCAGATGGATTTACTGTCGCAGTTTACACTCTGAATGCGTTGGATACTCGAATAATAATGAGCCTAATTAATTATGTAGGTGATGAATTTAGAATTTCGAGGAGAGCGGATTTGCGGCAGTACACTATGATAACAAGTATCCTACCGCTTTCAGAGCCGAGAGGTTCTGACGCACGGAACATTTCAGAATTCCTCTGCACTGGAAATATTGTCTCCAAAATTGTTCTTGATTGACTCAGTTTTAAAAATCAAGAGGTATTTAAAATCCACAATTTCCAATCAGCTGAATGTTCTTAGCAGTTCTAAATTTGAAGACCCAAAAGCGTCCTATACAGGTCAGTGATTGATAATTGTAAAAGATTGGATGTGTGGTCCTCCTACTCGAATGCTGAAGTGCTGCCCAAGATGTCAAAGCTAGAGTTACCCAAAGGTTTTCCGCTGTCTCAAAACTCAAAATTTCTAAGAAACAGGCACTAGGAACATCCGATGGGGAGACTAAGAATTGTCTTATGTCACCTCCTGAATGCGGGATGTGTCATATCTCCTGTGTCCATATTCTAAACGTATTCCGCACATGTTAATTAAGTATTAATTAGCTGGTTATAATGGTCCCTAAAATCTGGGGCTTCTTCTGTGACCAGACACTTGGCTGGTTATGGAGTAAGGAAATTACATTTCTACTATCTGAACATATGTCCCTTTCTGAAACGTGATTTTTCTTCTAATAATAGATTTTAATCCATTTATCTTAGTCTCGAGTTACAAATTTTGTAATAATCTTTTATCAAATTTTAGGTGACTGGTTTTCGGAATTTGTTACAATTTCTTATATTTCGTAAATTGAACTTTGGATTTATCGTAGTCTCATACAATTCTTCGAAAATTATTTTTAATTTACAGCATCGTTGGGACAACAAACGCATTTCATAGTTACATATCAGTAAACAACAGATTCACATAGAGCAACGGTACAGTATACAACCTACGTGTCAATATATATACTCGAATATATAGTGAAAACCCTTCTCGAAATATAATTAGAATGTCTAGGATTCAATTTCAATTCTTAACAACACATTTTATAATCGATTTATAAATTAATTCTGAAATGGAATGCATATTCTTTTACCTGATACGAATTTTGAAGTGTTTATTGCCGTGAGAATTCTGATTATGATCTCCAGGACTTCTACAGCACGCAGAAAATTTGCCTCGTTATTAATTCAAACACAGAGTGGTTTACATTTCTTATGATATGGGCAGACTTGCTAGTAAAGTGTTTTTCTCAGATCTGGATTTTAAGACGACTACTTTATTTATATTTTATTTTTAGAGTGAGCCAGGATAGCGTTGTCAGTATAGCGACTGGCTACGGGCTTGACGACCGACGGGTCAGAGGTCGAGTCCTGGTAGGGTCAAGAATTCTCTTTTCTCCACGTTGTCCATACCGGTTCTGGGGCCCACCCAGCCTCCTATCCAATAAGTATCAGTAGTTTTCCTCCGGAAATAAAGCGGCAGGGGCGTGAAGCTGACCACTCATCTCCAACTAGTGCCGAGGATAAGAAAATGTGGATTTATACGTCCGCTCCCCCATACGGCTTCATGGCCTAGTGCTTAATTAGTTAGGCACAAGAACGACTTACCTTTTACTTTATTTTTAGATGTTAAATTAGGAAAATGTCTCAATTTACATCCCGATAAATACTGCTCTTATGTTTAACCTTACCGAGAGTACTTAATCCAGTTTTGGACACGCGGAAACATTCTCTCTCTAACACCGACAAACCTCTTGGTAAGGATGCATCCTAGTTCTAATTTCGTGTCCGAAGTGCGGGATCCACCATCTACTTGCGATTTAGTTTATTGCCACTTGCCAGAGGCACTTTACTTGCTGTTGCATGTAGAAACCCAGAGTTCTCACATCACAACAGAAGAGAAGTAACACACTTAAATATGCATTAGCAAGGAGTTTGTGTGCGCACTTTCCATAAACATGCTATTCACTCCACGAATCTCTTTGTCTTCCGGCTACAAAGTTAGATGTAAATATTCATTAAAGGGAGCGAGATAGATGGGAGAAAGAGAGAATGAACAACAAAGAAAAGAATGTATGACGTAGAAACTGTATGAACGTATCTCTTACGTTTCTCCGTCGCTGTACTTCTGTGGTATTGGCAAAAGGCAGATCCTGTAGCACTGTGCATTGGGAAACTGTAATAGGAAGGTGGGACGTGCAAGCATTGTGGCTATACATGTAGCGGGCCGCACTGCTACATTCACTTTGTTCGCTAACACCGAGAATCCAAATGCTCTTAACATTCATGAATATGCACTCATTTGTAACATGTTACATAATTTATCCGTTTTATACTGTCATGGTTTTCCGTATTGCTATTAAAGCTGTGTTTATTTTTATTAGAAATTCAGAAGAACTACGGCACAGTCTCTTCATATTCAATAAAAATTGTGTTATTTCAAACCGCAGTCTATTTTTCTGCATGTAACTGTTAGAAAGAAGAGAGCAAACACTTGGGATATTTTCATAATGCAAAGAAAATTTATACTGATTTATTTGTAGTGATTCCTTTTAAATACAAATATTCTGTTTTTGGACATTATCCATCGTCCTTCCTTTATCTAAAGCACCGTGCTGTTTATATTTCAAAACAAAACATTTTGGGAGGCTGGATTCTGTCTCCGTTTTCAGGTAAAACCTACTAAGTTGGGCCAAATCGATAGAGCTAGTCCCCATTTCCGGACACCTCCACCAGCACCAGATAGCGTATACAAGCCACCCACAGCACTAACCATCTGCGAGAGCTAAGACAAGACATTAAACTATTAAATACTTCGCACGTATGAGGCCTTAGACCAGAGAACTGTCAATATAGAAATCATCACTGGAGAGACGAAATTCTGCGTATGGTAACAAAACAAGTTTTCCCACTCAATCTAAACAGGACTGAATTGTAGTTCTTTGAATTCTGCTGTGATAACGAGAGTCCAGATGGGGGAGATGTCCAAGCTGGGTTCACTGATCGGAAGGTCTCTTTGAGACATGTGGGCGTATTCCTGTGGTGTTTGGTTCAATCTGCAAGACCTACGCTTCATTCCAACAGATTTTGTTGCTTTCTTCTTACGCATGTTGGGCTAATTATGATTTTTCAAGCAGGACTTGTGTAAGGTTATGGTATTTGTGCCTTTAATGCGTACTTCTAAAGGTCTTCATGTTACATGGGATGTTGTACTTCTTCCTCTGCTGGGCATCTATAACCGGTCCAGTTTTCATTATGTCCCACGCAGTGTATGTTTAGTTTTGAAAATGGTCCTGAGATAAATAACAGAATAGCACATCTCCTGATGTACATTCTTGGTCCCCATTGCTCTGGCTTGTAAGTGCTTATAATCCAGACGAAGCGTAAAAATTTCGTCGTGGTGCATGAAAGCGAAATACGTCAGAATAACAACGTCACATCAGGTTTCCCTAAGATTCTGGGACGTCTAATTGTTCTTCTCTCTAGATGTTCGCCTACAAAATTTTGTATGCATTTGATATATCGTGTACCAGAACTAGATTCCCGGCCCACTTCTCCTTTTGGATTTCATTACTATATAAACACTTGGGTTTTTATTCCCTATATAAATTTCTCCAACAGTTGATGCAATGTTCTAAAACTATTAAAAACAACATTTCATGTTACTCTTATAATTTATATTTAGGAAATATTTGTTAAACAGTGGCTTGGAAACCTACGATCCAGAGACTAAAAAGCTATTCAATTTTCAATTGCATAAGCGATGACGTAACAGAACTAATTAAATTTAATCAACAGAATAATTAAATTTCATCTTCCATACGTGAGCGTGCTCAGATGCCGCTTGAAAGAATTATTTAGGGACAATAATGCTTCACGCCGAAAATTAGAATACCTTATAATTACAGTCCACAGGCTGAGGTACCTGTCGATTAATTCTGTTGCTTTTCAAGCAGTATTTTCACGTTTTTTGATACACAGTTTTATATGAAAGTGGGGTGGGACTAAGCCCTTCTACTGCGCCACTTCTGGCCTACTGTACCAGCCCCCAGATGATAGGTGAGGGTGATTGTGGAGCAATTTGTGGAATGAAGATTGGCAGGGGAAACCGAAGTACTCGGAGGAAACCTGCCCCAGCGCCACTTTGTAAACTACAAACCCCACTTGACCAGACCCGGGATCGAACCAGGGCCGGCGCGGTGGGAAACCAGCGACTAACTACTTGAGCTATGGCGCGGCCCTTGATACGCAGTTACGGTACACACTACCAGGAGCTGAGGCGTCGCTCCCTTGTTTCTGATTCTTTCTCTCTGTGTACATGTAGGCGTGACTCGTAAAGAAGATTACAAGTCAAAGACCGGAGAGAAAATCAGGGATGCAAGCGTTTCGAAATAGCAAATACAAAGAAAAACAAATGAAGAAATGGATTGACGAAGAAAAAACGAATATCTAACTTCCTCACGCGGCGCCTGAAGTGGATGGGAATAAACACTTCGAAAATGGAGAACGAATACAAACTGAGCCACAGATGCTGAGGCGATTAGCAGCATGCTGGTAGTGGAAGGCTAGGAACGATGACACCATTCTGAAATTCCAAGACAGTAGTATAATTTAGCTGCGCCCTCTAATCTCCGGGCTTCTGAGACAGTGGTCTCCAAGGAGCCAAGGAGAGGACTGCGGAACAGCGCATGAGCAGCGGGATATGGCGTGGTCAGATTTGCCATATGCAGAGTGTTCTAAACGTGCTCTCCCTAAACACACCATAAAATTACTCCAAAAGTGGGGTTCAATTATGACTCACATTTCTAATATCGCCTACTTCTCTCTTCTCGCGACGAGGTACTGCACTCGGATGGCTATTGGAGTTACTTCCAGAATCTCTTCCTTTTAATGTTCAGTGAAGTTCTGAGTGAGATGTCCGTTGTATAGACTTTAACGGATTATTTAATAGAGAATCTCCAGTGGCAAGTTATCTGACATAATTTGATGCTACTATAGCGATAAAATTGTTGCAGTCATTGAAGTCATAGGCTCCTTGGTTTGCAGGCACTTAACAGATAATCCGTTCATGGTACTCTCAACTAACTGACTTGTTTGAAGGGGCCGTCATGATGAAACCGTCCAGTGTTCCTAATGTCGCCCGCAATTTTATTTCTAGTTTCGTCTGGTAGGCGACATTTTGGGTGTTCATGTAAATCTTCCTTATAGTGCTGTGGATATCAAGGCGTAGAACATTGGATACGGATTCGATGTAAAGATTTTAATTGCAGTACGGAAGAAAATTATTGGCCTGCTTGAAGCTTCAGAGGCGTTTGCTTTCCCAAGATCAACTCTGAAGAGTAACGTTAAGAAGCAAGACGATTATGGAAGGATTGGCGGATATACCGTTGGAAACGGAAGTTATGCTACCTCTGAAGTTGAAAATAAATTATTTGAGTGCTGTTTGATTATGAAGATAACTTCTCACCGTTAAAAACTTGATAATTAAAGCGAATTTCTCTCCAGTTAGCTGTTAGTTACAACATACATCACCAATTCTCTTTCAAAAAACTCAGTAGGAGGGAAGTTTTTATATGTTTGGTTCTAAAAATTTATCATAAGTTCTCCTTGAGAAAATCTCGACTATTACCCATTGCTGGTTCAGTGCCCTCTCATGTGAAAATATTGCAAAATTCTTTTCGGTTTTGAAACCCGTACTTGAACGCATCAAATATTCAGTTTCTGGATTATTCAGTGTCAGTGTGTTAGAACCGTGCATAACAGGAGTAAAAGAGTTATTTCGCTGGAAGGTAAACAAGTGCATAAACTGTTCTTCGCCTAAAGATATGCTCCTGTAACGGTGGTGACTTAACTTCCAGCTGCTGGCACTTACGTCACACCGACGGTAATCTTTCCGAGGAAGAGGACAGATGCAGAGCTCTTGAATGGAGCTCCATCTGGAATATCGCTGGTTACTACCGCTCGGCCTAGAACCAACTAGACTTGTTTACTCAGTGGTTCCATCTCTGCTGTAAAACCGAGGAATGAATGTCCTGTTCCTCTCTTACTGGACGGCCGCAACTCCCACGACTGGAACCACGAGGGTGTTGACAACTGTGTTCCTTCCGCCACATTCAGCTCCTCACATGCAGTCTTTGGATGCTGTATATAGAAATATATATAGAAATAAAAAGTCAGCTATTGCGGTTGATCTGCACATTTTTCAGTAGAGGGTAAGATATAACTACCACCGCGAAAGATGAAAGGTGAGACAAGGCTATCCCTGTAACAGACCATGGAGGCCCACAGGTTTGTCAAACGTTGAGGCTCCCACATATTATAGACAACCGGCTCACAGATGGCGGTGGTATCGCTTATAATAACACCCAGAGTCAATTAGCATTGAGATCCAAGCGTACTGAATAAATTTTTTTTGACTCCCNCACACCGACGGTAATCTTTCCGAGGAAGAGGACAGATGCAGAGCTCTTGAATGGAGCTCCATCTGGAATATCGCTGGTTACTACCGCTCGGCCTAGAACCAACTAGACTTGTTTACTCAGTGGTTCCATCTCTGCTGTAAAACCGAGGAATGAATGTCCTGTTCCTCTCTTACTGGACGGCCGCAACTCCCACGACTGGAACCACGAGGGTGTTGACAACTGTGTTCCTTCCGCCACATTCAGCTCCTCACATGCAGTCTTTGGATGCTGTATATAGAAATATATATAGAAATAAAAAGTCAGCTATTGCGGTTGATCTGCACATTTTTCAGTAGAGGGTAAGATATAACTACCACCGCGAAAGATGAAAGGTGAGACAAGGCTATCCCTGTAACAGACCATGGAGGCCCACAGGTTTGTCAAACGTTGAGGCTCCCACATATTATAGACAACCGGCTCACAGATGGCGGTGGTATCGCTTATAATAACACCCAGAGTCAATTAGCATTGAGATCCAAGCGTACTGAATAAATTTTTTTTGACTCCCGAAAACACAGATTGATGAACAGATATGTTGTTATTTTGATTTTCGCGTGATTTTTGGACAGTGACACTTGAATCAGTTGAAAATGACATATCGTTACTCACACTGTTTCAGCCTTAAGTTTTTATTCTCATCACACGCTGCAAATAATTTTATTATCTGTGTATTCATTATTATTTTTACCTTAATGAGCCCACTACTTGCTGTAGGCGTTTTCTCTGTTTCCATGAATGCCTTTATTTTGCGTCAATCGTTTTTCTTCACAGAAGCCGGGGGATATATTCTGTGCACTCTGCCAGTAGCCCCAGGGTTAGGGGTCGTTGGAATGGGCTAGTTTGTTCAAGCTGCATATATGTTCGAATTCTGTGTGTTGGTGTAATTGAATCTGACGAGACTGTGGCCCAGGGATACCTGATGAAGCGGTTGGTGTTATTTGTGTAAGGCTGTTCGGACTTGCTGATCCTTCTTCCTGACGCGTGTAAACATATGCGGCTACGTTATTCGCAATTGCATATGCATGCTCTGGAATTGCTTGTGGATTGAATGAGTAAATACCACACCCCTAAAGCCTGTAGCCCGATTCTGTTTCAATCACCATCCATTCTGAATTCAGCAGCCCACCATTGTGATGCCCACACGTTCCATTTCCAGAGATCCAAAAGAGATTTGATAATACGCATCTCTGGAGGGTCTTACTGATTTGAAGGACGACCAATAAGGTAGCATCAAGAGGGATGCAAAGACGCACATGCATTTTTCTACTTCATGTTGAGGCACAGTTACATCAGAAGAGTGGGACCTGTGACTGCCAAAAGTGAAGAATGAGCCAATCTCCTTCAAAGGAATAAAATGTCTTTCAGTCACTCTATATAGGATCCTATTTAGAATAGGTAGTTTAAACTCTCATTTCGATTCGAGAATTAGTGAGCTTCAGACTTCGAACCTATCACTTTCCCCCATTTTCTTCGTAGATGCATTGACGTGAAAAAAAAAAATATATCCCTTCTGCTATACGGCATGCGTGTCACTGTTTGAGCCGATGTCACGTGTTGGCTATCATTAAAGCATTTGGTGGTCAGTATCATGTACTAGGTATATACTTCTGTAGGATAAGAAAGGATGTCTTAGTGGGGGGTGGAGCCCAGCTGGATCCACTCGGCACGGCGGCCATTGATTGACCTATAGCCTGCCCCGGGTGGTTATGATGATGGAGGATTTGGTTGACTGAAGATTGGCAGGAGAAACCGAAGTACTCGGAGAAAACCCGCCCCAGAGCCATTTTGTTCACCACAAATCCAACTTGACCATACCCGGGATCGAACCCGGGCCGCTGCGGTGGGAAGCCAGCCACTAACCGCTTGAGCCATGACGCGGCATAGAAAGGATGTCAGTTTGGATGCATATTCAAAAATAATTTTCACAATTATTAACTTACTCTCAGCTCATCCCCAAATCGGATATACNTTATAACCAAGTTCTACTGTAATTGACATCTCCTGAGCCTTGCATAATGTTCAGTTTCTGGTAGCTTCGCATAAAGATCTGCAGCCGAGTATGTTGCTATTTGAGATTATTCGTTAAAACACTGCAAAACATTGTTACTCTGGTGCGTGATACAGTGTCTTGAGGATAAGAATATGGGTCCCAAAATCAACTTTAAGGTATGAATATTCACTGTGCTGGAAAGATTTCACGTTATGAATGATACTCAGGTCTTGCAATTAATAAACATTTTTCACGACTGTTGTGATACGTTG
This sequence comes from Cryptotermes secundus, assembly GCF_002891405.2. Lineage (NCBI taxonomy): Eukaryota > Metazoa > Arthropoda > Insecta > Blattodea > Kalotermitidae > Cryptotermes > Cryptotermes secundus. The sequence goes on along the minus strand of NW_019731236.1, from coordinate 1,392,182 downwards.
CCATGTTAAGTGAGTCCCTTGTCTCCACGTCACTGCGCGTCCTCAGGTTGCGGATGGAGGCGACGCCATACAGGTAGCTGCGAATATACTGAATAAGTAGTCACGGAGAGCCGACAAGGGGTAGTCCTCCAGATGGAGGTTGGGCGTGGGACTAATAACTCTTCACTGTAATGGGAAGGCTTCTTATGAAATGTCTCAAAAGACCTCGGACTTTGAATGATTCTTTGGTTAAAAGATCTAAGTAAAGGAGTGCTTTTTAGTGTGAAAGTCAGTAATAGTGTTATAATTATTTTTAGTGACGACGTCTAAGTACCCAGTAAATCCAATTACCAATCCGAAACCCGTCTTTAGTCACCCATACACGAGACAATATTAGAATGGATCTTAGAGAGACAGAATGTAGGAGCATGGACTGGATTGGTCTGGCTCAGGATAGGGGCCGATGGAGTGCTCTTGTTACCATGGTAATGAACCTTCGCGTTCTATAAAATTCGGGATAATCTTGAGTAGTTGCGCAGCTTGCAGCTTCGCAAGAGCGGCTGAACTCCAAGAAGTTGCTTAGTTTGTAACAGGTTGCTATAAAGGTGGGTTGTAAATTTTGAGGGAATACTTTACTTAGCGGCATATTTTGCATCATATTACGTTACACAGGTCATGGCAGCTTCTAGATTACCGGATTCTAAACGGTTCTGATCATGATGTCTAACACTCAGAATTGCTGTTCTTTTACTTTGTCCATGGTCCGGTATCCTAGAAATAAGAAAACATAATTATTTAGAAACTGGATTTTTTCCGTCCTTAGGTGACGGCGGGTGGGGTGAAGACACCTACTCTGTAGGTCCCTTATAAAGAGCTAACCAATGATTGAGGTTAACTCTTAGGGGCCCAACGGAGTAGATAGCTTCCTTTCTCACCTGAAGACGGAAACAGATCCAGTTTCCGAAACATTATGTTTTCTAGTTTCTAGAATACCGGACGATGTACAAAGTCCAAAAGCCTTCTGAGCCTTTAGCCTATATTGCTTTCCGCCGTACATCATATGGCCTATCTATGTTTTTAAATTCGTTTTAAGTGGAAAGCTCATATGTACTTATACAGGAAAGTTTCCTCTCTTTGCATGTTCTTGTAATAGCTGCTGAATGTATAGACAGAAGTCCTTAACAAACGTGTGTATGTTGCGCTATATAATCATGATATTTTCCCCCCGTTTCATCTTCACCACAGCTAATTTAAGCAGTAGAGTACCCACATTCTTAAACGTTGTAGCTTTAGTGCATGGATCTTAACAATATTTTTATCCTTCACCGCAAATTCTTCGTTTAGTATGCAATTTTTAAAACTCTTACTGCAATTTAATGATAAGAATAAGAAAATTATTACCGCGAAATTGAAGAGCAGTACACTGAAAAAATGCATTAATTTTCTATGAAACCTATTACTGAAACAGACGTATGAAAAAGAAGAAATCACTCACTCACTCATAGAGCTGAGCCCTTCTTGAGGAGCAGCCAATTCTGGAGCTACTCAAGGATTTCCCTGCATTTTATGGAACCCGAAGGTTCTTTACCGTGTTCAAAAGAGCCCCCAGTTGGTTCCTATCCTGAACCAGATGGATTCAATTCATACCATTTCTTCATATCTCTCTAAGATCCATTCTTATATTGTCCACCCACCTACGCCTTGGTCTTCCTATCTGGCTTTCCTACCAATATCCTATATGCATTACTCTTCTGTCGCATTCATGCTACATGCCCTGCCCACCTCATCCTCTTTGTCTTGATTTTTCTAATTATACTTGGAGAAGAGTACAAGTTATGAAGCTCCTCATTATGCAGTTTTCTCCAACCTCCTGTCACTTCATGCCTCTTCGGTCCAAATATTCTCCTCAACATTCTGTTCTCAAACACCCTCAGTCTGTGTTCCTCCCTTAATGTCAGAGACCAAATTTCACACCCATACAGAAGAACACGCAAAATTATAATTTTTGTATTCTAATTGTTATGTTTTTGGACAGCAGACGAGAAGACAAAAGGTTCTGGACTGAATGGTAGCAAGCGTTACCCGAGTTCAGTCTCCTCATAATTTCCTCCATTAAGCAAGAAATAACTGTAAGAACTAATTTTAATATGTGTACGGATATTATATTATGAATTCGGTTTGTGCCGTTCGTAAAATCTCAGTTTCAGAGCCTCTTGATTGCTTTCTGAAATCTGTATAAGCCGTTGCATTCAGCTGTGTTATCTTGTCGCATGAACTGCGTGACGCTCGTCTGGGTACACTCTGATGCATGCTTGAATATATGAGGGGACGCTTTGCGGAATCACAATAGAGCTAATTACATCAGTTCAAACAGAAGATTATCAGCATAGCATGGCAAAGCGCAGTGGACTAATATGCAATATGGGAGAGCCCGAGGCATCCTTGCAGCAGCTCTCCTCACAGAATTGGTAAGATTCTCGTTCCAACCTACAACAGGCGCCTTGGGGCAGTGACCTCGACTTCATTGCGGAGTTTCATGGATAATTTTAGAGAAACGTTGGGATAGGCACACATTGTTTCTCAAGTATTTTTGTTAACGTAAGCTACAGTAAGTTGTGACGTAGTTTGCCTGGTGTTTGGTATCTTGAAAGAGATAAAATAGTGATTTACCGTTACTGCACAAAATTAAAGTGCTAGGAAAACTGAGGAATAAAGACAGAGGTAAAGAAGAGAATTTCAATGACAGGGAAACACAATGAGGTCCACGGTTAGGGAGCAAGAGACGTGGATTCTTGTGTAGGAGGAGGAGAAATTGTTGTAAGATAGCTGCTATCCCCTAACTCTGCTTCCTACGCACGCACGCACACACACATACGTGTTCAGGATCCTGTGGGGTAGAGAAAGAGAGAGAGATACATGTAGAAAGAAAAGAGATAGGATCATATTGATGATATCGTAGACTGCTCAAAGAGGGGAAGCAGTCCAAACCTTTTTGAAGTTTACGAATGACTGAATCGAGACAAACAAACATCGCTGTAGACAAACCGTTTGTAGCAACGTCCGTATAACCATCTGAAGCTAAGACCTCAAAACTTCCAATCCACTTTATTCGATCAAAAAAACAGAAAGAAACGGCAAGCCAGTAAGTATGGAAGGAATGCTGTAAAGCTATGTCTTATCTCTCTAGCATCTGGCGTCTATATTGTGTCGGTTACATTCAACTGCAAGAAACGTGAACAAAACACTAGCGTCAGAGCGCGTCTTCTTGATTAAGACAGTTTCAGTCCTTTTCCTTTTAATTCATTGTCGAAGCAACACACAAGTTTTATGTAGATGTGGATGTAGCGATTTTCACGGAAAACGCATAAACAAGAAGGAAAGAACAATTCTGCAGCGTAAAATAAATGTTAAGTGAACTTGGATGTTCGTCCTGTTTGAAACGACAGAGAAAGGACTATGTTGTTGCTGATGCTGCCTCACCGTTTGTCGACAAAACGTTCTATTCTTCTAGAAGATGTAGGCGCACCATTATCGTTTATATATTTAATTTGTTATTGTCATTAATTTTCTTGCGTGTTTATGGAAAAGCGATCATAGTGGACGCTCGGTCTTAGACATGAACTGTCTTCGGCCCCTCACGCATTGGGATCGTGGATTCGAACCCCACTTGAGGCATGAATATCTGTGTGCCTTTATTCTGTGTTTATGCTGTCCTGTATGTGCGGCGTGCTGATCCCCGTTCAAGGAGTCCTATCTAGTGTGTAAAAGATCAAGAAACTGAAAAGCCGCCAAGGTCCAATAAAAGTACCCTAGAGCCATAGAGAGAGACAGATAATGTTTATGCCAATTTTATTCAGGGTTCAGGATTTGAATTCATTTTTGCTTAGTGTGAAATTAAATTCACAATTCATATTCATCATCTGTTCTTTTGTTTCAGCGATTAACTCAAGAAATTCGAGAGACTCATTAAATTTGAGGTTATTTAAATTAACATATGCTGAATATTTTATAACAGTTTCTCATTTCTACCGTAGATTTACATCGAAAATTATAATTTACATCTTCTGAAAATTGCAAATATTTGCTTTGAATGGTAATACTTGTGCAAGAGTATATTTCGGATGTCTCAGATCAGTACTGGTCAGCCTGGAAGTTACATGTTGTTTATATTTGGAACTGCTTCAGCTGCAGATATTTCATAGCGTTCAATATGATGGGAAGATGATCCTGAATGATTATTAAATATTGATTTGCAAGCAGAGAGTCGTGGTTTACTTACAGGGCGTATCCCACAACTACTTTCGATAAAACGATTTAAACACAAGAAACCTGGTCAAGATAAGAAGGACGGAAGGAGCAGATTATGTATCACGAGGGGAGAAAATGTGGACGGAATTCAGTGCACCTGGAGGATGCAGTACATGAGATGAATAGCAACGCAGAGCTCCACAATTTTTATTATTCACAAATTATCATTTGTCCAGTATGACGTAGCTGATGTAGTTGAGAGTGCAATATGCACTTAGATGTTAAGAAAATATGGTGTGAGGACATGAATTTGATTCAGCTCTCTTTCTGACAACAACAGTAGCTACAAAAACACAATTTGTTTTGAGGGCATACTGTTTGCAAAGTTAAACAATAATGCGCCCACCTTAAAGCTATATTCGGCTATCCCTTTGACAGCGATAACCAGCGAACCACTGCAGCTAGGAGTGGGAAATTTCCAAAAAAAATTGATAGACATTGATCATAATCACACCTACACATTTACCGTTTTCTTTTTACAGAAATTAGAAATTTTGCGGCTGTATGGAGCTTTTAGTTTATATTTAATAATTTTGGAATTATGACCAGACGCACGACACTGAATTATGTAGTTTCTGTTCTGGAACTTCTTCTANCCACGCCCCCCTGCGTCGCTAGGGCATAACAGTGGCGGCAGCGGGAGGGCTACCTCCACGCCCCCCTGCTCCACGGCATTACATTACACATTGGATTTTTTTACACTTATACACACGACTCGGAAGTACAAGTAATTACAGCGTCACCGCTAATTTCCACGTTTCACAAATCACAACAGCACCTGCTAAGCCTGTGTCTTCACTAGCTGTTCCTTGGCAACAGCTTCTAACAGTATAGTGTCCTCAGCTTCTCGCTCTGAAGTCCTCTCTTCACAGACTCCCGTACAGAACTGACTAAGCTCAAATCTTATCCCTTCCTTATAACATCTCGGCACGGACCACATATAAAACACAGCTCTTCTATTATTGTGCATTGTTGCGTTTGTGCTGTTGCTGGGGGAACGTGTTTACCGAACCGAAACACAGAAACGGCTCCATCTCACTGTCGTTGCATAGCAACAGTTCTATACCCTACAGTAGATTTAAGCGTCGAAGAAAATCATGTATCATATGATCTTTCCATAAAAATTTATAATATAAATTAAACATATATGACATGTAAATTTTAGTTTTATTGTTTTCCTAAAATTGCTGCAAACATTTTCCTTAAGGCATATATTTTAGATATTTTAGCCTTATAATATGAGTATCTTGACTGATTAGCTTTAAAGTAGTAGCAATATAATATTGCGCGTTCATTATAATCTTTCGGTGCAGTGAAAATAAAGAGAAGGTTACAGAAGCCTGAGTATTTTTCTCAGAGATAACAATAGGAGGCTATCTGTAGATACTAAGTGCAAAGGATGTAAGGTACAGGATATTTATTTAATGTCTGTAACGTAGATTGGCTGTAGTTGTAAGATCCACGGGGTATTTATTTTTATATTAAATTAGGACTAGGTTAAAGCACTAAGATCCTCTAAGGGGCTTTGCTAAACTCAAGAGGGGAAATAGAGGGAGCACTGATTTCTTTACGAAACATCAGCGAGTAGCCTACTGGGCCATATGGTCTGAGACACTGAACCTAGAGCAGACTCGCAGAATTAATGTGATAAGGAACTTTGCCTGTGGTTCGGTATGGGTGTGAAACTTGGTTTCTGACATTAAGGGAGCAACATAGACTGAGGGTGTTTGAGAACAGGGTGTTGAGGAGAATATTTGGACCAAAGAGGCATGAAGTGACAGGAAGTTGGAGGAAACTGCATAATGAGGAGCTTCATAACTTGTCCTCTTCTCCAAGTATAATTAGAATTATCAAGTCAAGGAGGATGAGGTGGGCAGAGCATGTAGCACGAATGGGGGAGAAGAGGAGTTCATATAGGATATTGGTGGGGAAGCCAGAAGGGAAGATCAAGGCGTAGGTGGGTGAACAATATTAAAGTGGATCTTAGAGGGATAGGGTGAGATGTTATGGATTGGATTGATCTTGCTCAGGATAGGGCTCAGTGGAGGGTTCTTGTGAAAACGGTACTGAACCTTCGGGTTCCATAAAATGCTGGGAAATTCTTGAGTAGCTGCAGAATTGGCGGCTCCTCCAGAACGGCTCAGCTCCATCAGTAACTAAGTAAGTAAGGTAATGAGGAATTGCACGTTAAGGCGTAGGGCGTGAGCGAATGAAATACACATATTTTTTATGGACTATAATTGTTGGTAGAAGAAAACAAATTTTCTTATAAAATATTTTATTTACAAGTATACATATATATTGGGAAAATATATTGTCACCTGTATGAGTGAATATAGACGGCGTTTGGTTTGGTAATTGGATTTTTTGAACACTTATAGGTCGTAATTACAAGTAACTATTACGCTATCGCTGACACTCCGAAATTCACTAATGCGCACACTTAAGTCCTCTCAGTTTGCTGAGTGTTCACCGGATATCTGGTAATGGCTTCCAGCAGTGTCCTCCCTTTCCGTACTCCGGTTCTTACCAGCTGTACTGTCGACTCTCAACTCAACTCCTCTCTACTCCTCACTCATCCACTGCACTGCATTGCACTAACTCCACTAACTGAACTTAAAATTAAAGTAAAAGCCATTTTACGACTGGCGGTTTGCCTCCAATCATTTTGTCTTGACTCCAAGCCCTTTGAGATTCACGACCAAGACTTATTTTGCGACTGAACTCTTGCGGTCGTAGTCCTTATGTAACATTCAGCCTGACGAGAAATGGGTTTGTCTCTTATGAATAGGCTTGGCCTCTGTCAAATGTACATATCGCATACTGTACTGTACAAGTGCTCTGTCAGTCCAGACTTTAGAAAGCAGATAATGCCCATCTTACTTATCTTATGCTACAACGGCAGCTTAGTCACTTGAACGGTCGTAAGCTTGACCACCGCTAAGTTTAATTCTCTTAATTTACCACCTCTGTGATCTAGAGTTCAGACGCCCCGCGTTCGATTCCCGGCGCTACAGATTTTTTGACAAGTAGTGGGTCTGGAACGGGGTCCACTCAGCCTCGTGAGGATAACCGAGAAGCTATTTCAAGGAAATAGGGGCTCAGGTCTAGAAAATCGAGATTAACGGCCGTGGAGATCTTTATTTTTATTGTAGAAAAAATACTGTAAATACAAAAAAGGCCTAGGCAATGCCTATCCCGCCTTATGTAGCACATTCTTACAAACATCTTATTCTATAATAGCGGTCACCCCGCGATTCTTAATGTAGATCTTAACTTAAATCTGAGAGTATACTCTTAATAATCAGTACAACTGCTTCTTTTACTTTTCCTACGTATCTATTTTATACAAATATAGGAATGTTATTTATGAAGTAACAGACGCCTTGCAGAAATGTTTTTTCTTCTAGCCTTAAGAACTCTGTAACTGACTTTTGGTATTCTGCTGTTCTCAGACAAAATGTCCTTCATTCTTTCCCGTTGGTCCTCGTACAGCTTACAGTTTCAGACGATAGGTTCCTCCGTTTTCAGCCCATCACCACATTCGCATTCGACCATGGACACAATGTTAAGTCTGTTTAGGCTTGCTTTAAGACTAACTTCGCCGACAAGCGGCGCTCGCTCGGTCGGCATAGTTCGTTTGCGCACTAGAGGCCACGGAATTTGTTTGTTTGTTGTTTTGTCGTGTGAAGAAATTATCTTTCCGACACTTCTGCCCTGCTACATGTAATTTAATATGTTATTTATAACTTAATTAGATCGGGGATAGCGCGGTGTGCATAGCGACTGGCTACGGGTTGGATGACTGAGTGGTAGGAGTTCGAGTCCCGTTAGGGTCAAGAATTCTCTCTTCTCCAAATCGTCCATACTGGCTATAGGGTCCACCCAACCACCTATCCAACTGGTACGGGGGCACTTTCCCTGAGAGTAAAGCGGCCGGGTCGTGAAACTGAGCACTGGTGCCGAGGTCAAGAAAATTTGGATCTATACATCCACCCCCTCATACACCTTCATGGCGTAGCGCTTAATTAGATAAGCACAGAGACAACTTTACCTCTTTTATTTATAACTTGAAGTACACAAACTCGTCAACTGTGTCAGTACTCATGTTCCATCTGATTCATTCGATCTAACTTTACCTCTGTAGTTATACTGTACCGCATCAGTCCTCTTCTTTGTCAGTTGATCTGTCTGGATGGAGACGAGGCACACTCAGCTTAGCGAGCGTTTCCTGTCTCACAGCTGAGATCTGAACTCGGAATGTCCCGGAAGAATGCCAAGCATAAACGCACGGAGATGCAGTCACGATACCAGATACAATAGTATCTTCTTACACGCGCGATAAGTGTTTACATGGTTCACTTCTGTTAAACCATTTTGATGTCTAGTATGTTTCATTCGCATTAACGTGTGTTGGCCAGCTTGTTGAAAGAAGGATAATTAAACAAGGAAGAAAATAAATAGAGATATAACAAAGGAGAGAGAGATAAATGGGAAAAGTGTAAACTGCTCAAGAATTGAGGATGGTACAGTTAACGGAACCTTATAAATTACCAACAAAATTCTAGTAGCTGAAGTAGGTTGTTTGATGAAGGCCATATTGATCTATTTCATGCAGACTCAACGTCTCCACTTGACGTCACTTCCTGGCTAACTTTCTGTTGAAATAATCAGTGGAAATATCGTCAAAGGGATTTGGAGAGGTTTGCGGTTATGTACTGTACGTAGCAACCGCATCTGTGTAATCCTTTCACTCGCTTGACCCTCTCTTCTGTAACCAGCATCTCTCGCAGATCAGAGAGAGAAAGAGAGAGAGAGAGCGGTGGAGACTGGCTAACTTGAATGTATGTATGTGTGTGTGTTTTCAGCAGACTGGGCCCAGAGTTTACGTGGGGTTCGGTTAGATGTCCCCGAAGCGGTTCTGACTGGGGACAGAGTGAGGTTAGCCTGTGATTACGACCTGGAGCATGCTGCACTTTACTCCATCAAGTGGTACCGAGGGGAGGAAGAGTTCTACCGCTTCGTGCCCAAGGAGTCGCCTCCCACAAGGGTGTTCCCATTGCCCGGCATTCATGTGGACGTGAGTAGCAGCCACAACAGTTGTTCTCTGTGTAGCGTAGAGAGATGACCAGTCACGCCTCTGAGGAGCACTAATCTGTTACTCTGTTTGAGTGAACCCTTCTCCGAAATGATGGTGAGCAGCTGCGTCACTCTGAACAACGGCAGTTGGTTGATATGTACGAATACTTTTCGTCGCTACTGAGGGATAAATCAGGGATGACCAGTCTATGGGTTGCGAGGTGCGCGAACTGATGGATACATGTTAAATTTTTCTTCGATCTGGAATATGTATGAGCCAGGGGGTGGCAATCTATACATCTCTGTATGTCGGAGGAAGGGCAATTGATATTTATGGGTCCTTACTCGTGGTAGATCTGTAGATGTAAGAGAGCAGAAAANTGTCTGTCTATCTGTCTGTAGTTCTACAACACTTAGCTGAGTCTTCGCCGCTTTTCAGTTACTTAATCTTATACAAAGTCTGTAGGACCGCTTGGACGGAGGATCAGCCCAACGCAAGGTGTCTACCTAACACAGAACACATAGGGCGAGGGCACACCAAGGAAACTGGCAACCGCAACGCAACCCCAATTTCCGAGAACTGTTATCAGCTCTAGTTAAACACATGTTACTGAATGGAGCAGTGCAAATTGAGGAAACGGTAGAGAAGTCCCCTCAGTTTGCGCTGCTCCATTCAGTAACATGTGTTTAACTGGAGCTGATAACAGTTCTCGGAAATTGGGGTTGCGTTGCGGTTGCCAGTTTCCTTGGTGTGCCCTCGCCCTATGTGTTCTGTGTTAGGTAGACACCTTGCGTTGGGCTGATCCTCCGTCCAAGCGGTCCTACAGACTTTGTATAAGATTAAGTAACTGAAAAGCGGCGAAGACTCAGCTAAGTGTTGTAGAACTACAGACAGATAGACAGACAGCTAGATAGATAGATAGATAGATAGATAGATAGATAGATAGATAGATAGATAGATAGATAGATAGATAGATAGATAGATAGGTGACAAATTTTATCGATCTGTGGGCCAGTGTGTGATTAGTATGACTGACCAATTATTCCCATTGCAAAGTATAGATAGACGCCAGGGTTGCCAACTACATCGTTGTTTGGGGCATAACTGATTGGTACGAATGTACAGTAGTTCTCATTCGGACTTGTGGATGTAAATTAATTAGGTACTCGCAAAACTGTATCAAAGTGCTGTACTAAACGACTGAAAATTCTGCAAGTGTGGGAAGGTTAATGATAAGTAATAGCTTTGTCTAACGGGTCCTACAGAATAGACATCTCTTTGCCATTACCTGTTCAGTCTGTTGCCTGAAGATTGATACGGAAACATTCTCCGAAACGTGATTTTATATTTTAGAACATTTAAAACACATAAAGTGGATAATGTTCAGTATCCCAAAAAATATCAAATGGAAGTTAATTATATTCTACGACGTGACGATATATAGTTTGGTAGAATTTACCGACATTCAAAAGAAAAATAGAAAACAAACAAAACAAACCCCGTGGTTTTAGTCTGCAAGCGAACTGTACTGACCGAGCGACCGCCTCTTGTCGGCGAAGTTATTGCCAATTTTAGCGGACAGAGGGTGTCGCGTGGTCAGCACAACGAATCCCCACGGCCGTTGATCTCGGTTTTCTAGACCGGAACCGCTATTTCTTTGAAATAGCTCCTCAGTTATCCTCACGAGGCTGAGTGGTTCCCGTTCCAGACGCACTACTTCTCAGAAAATCTGGTAGCGCCGGGAATCGAACCCGGGATCTCCGGATCTGTAGCCGGGAACTCTGACCACTAGATGACAGAGGCGGTATTTCCAAAGAAATATACTGCCGCAATTTTCACGGATGAATAATATGCCAGTAATCATCTTCTACCAGAACACATGGTTTCACACAAGTCGAAACAGTATTCTTCAGAGTCGCTGATTTGAGAAACCTCAGATCTCACACAAGTCCCATATTAAAGTGCGTCGTGTGTATGTATGGACTAATGTAGAAGGAACATGCGCAGTTACTGTAAATACAGGCAATTATTTTGAAACCATATCATAGATAAGTTAATTACAGCGTTTGAATTGCCTATTTGAAAAAAAGTGTAACAACAAACAGTAAAGCTTTTATCTCTTAATAGGCAGATACGAGAGGCAAGTAGGTGATGATATATGCATACAGAAGCACGCAGCAATAGAGGAAAATAAATATAGGCAATTTGTCACCGCGGTTTTGCGTCCTGCGTTTGCTTTTTGTATCCATGGAGTCTGTAATGAATGATAGAATGATTTTGATATAATTGGGACTGAGTTGAAAGAGGGATTGGTAGAATGTGAAGTGTCATTCTAGAATTAATCTGGAGTAATTTCGTAATATCACACAGTCAGACGGGGTACCAGAGCTTTATGGATGCGACCTTAATGCACACACACAGAGAGAAGCAGAGATATTGCAAGAGAGAGGAAGAATGTGAAGATACAGGGACATGGACATGCAGATATAGGGGAACAGATTTGCAGATAAAATACTGATAAATGTATTTATACGTACCTCGTATAAATTGGAGGTCGTTAAGAATACGTAATGCATAAGCATATCTGCTCATCCATCCATACAGCCATGCGTACATGCATCCATTTATCTATTTATAAATTAATATAACCGTGTGATGATAGCTCTGAAATTACTTTCCCATGGAAAAGAATTTTTAAGCGTTATCGCATTACATGAACGTAAATTACGTGGCAGATGACGAACGGGAGAACAGGAGTTTGTATTAACATATCGTGTCTACTTTGTGAGTACTGATAATGTTCTGATGTGGATGTGTGAAGTGTGGTATACTATGCAAGGTAGACGGATAGTGTTTAAATGTTTGTGCTAGCTATTCTTGGGGGGTTGGTGCTAAACGTAGACCTCGGCGTTTCATCGTATAACGCAGAGGCCTGGAAAGGAATGTGGGAGAAAATAGGGGATGTTACGAAAGCGTATATAAAGAATGAAGCTGCTTCTCTTTGGATCCTCAAAGGGTGTTGCACTAGTGCCCACACAGAATTGTTCCGCAGCTATATTTTTATATTTATGGCTTTTCTACCGGTTGAGAGAAACGGAAGGAAATAAATGAAGAGGGACAAAGATAAATAAAAAAAATAATTTTTGGAAATTGGAATAGAAATAAGAAAAGGGACAAAATAAGAAAATTAATGGAAGAACAAAACACAGTGATGTAAATAAAGGGACACTAAGAAGGAAATAGCCGGTCACGGTAGCCGAGCGGTCTAAGGCATGTACTGTCTTTGCTCGCTTGGAAACCGGGATCGTGGGTTCGAATCCCACTCAGGGCATGGATGTTTAGTTTGTGTACAGGTAGAGGCCTTGCGACGAGCTGATCACCCGCCCAAGGAGTCCTACCGAACGTGTAAGATCGAGAAAAACCGAAGTGAACGGAGAAGTTCATGGAGGTAGGCCTAGGCCCACTGGGGCTGTAGTGTCAAGGGGGGAAAAGAAGAAGGAAATAACTGTAAAAGGAAGGAAACTCGGGAAGAAAATAAATATTTTTTGTTGCCAAGCAACGTCAGTAGGTACCACTTCATTCAGTCACCCATCGTGACTCCAGCTGCGGCAGTCTTGCGCTGTCGGCGTTGCGTACCAATCCTGCTTAGTTTTGTGCTGAAGCTCCCGTCAGAACAGCAGATAGACTCTTGTTCGTATCCGGACTTTCAGACATCTGTGAGATGCGCACATAAATGTTATTCTCCAAATATTTTAAGTTACGTTTATTATCTTGTTTCTGTATCTGGTTGCATCTTTCAACTGAAATTCCCAGTTGCCTTAATTTTCTTATGCCACTGCAATACACAGTCTGGGGGAAACTATTGTCACGTGTATTATTTTCTATAGGCGGGGTTTTGATTGGTGAATTAATTTATTAGCCACTTAGAGGATCATAACTACAAATAACTATAACACTATTGTTGATTTCCATATTACGGCTCACTGCACACCAAGTCTTCTCAGTATAATTTCACTAGTCTACTTGGTAACCGCATCCACAATGGCTATTCCTCTGCAGTGTTTTCACTAGACGTTTCCTGGTAACGAATCTTCAACTTCTGCTGCCTGTTCGTTAACACTCCACAACTGCGCCCTCAACTGCCCTGTTGCATCATTTTTCTTCAAGATCACCTATCGTAACGGACCACTCAGAAATTACAGCCTCCATTGTTGATACGGCGCGTTTAGAGTACCGTTACATAGCAACGAAAGTTACTCTATTGTTGCTTACGTATTCTTTGGAGCGGGAATGTGTTTGCGGTGTCGTTGCCTAACAAAGAACATCTTTTCTGCCTTCACTATTCCAGCTTTCGGGCTTCAAGTCACTATATACGTAATCCATCAGCCAAGGCATGTAACTGACAAAATTATTCACTCCCTGAACTTTGGCTGAAGAAACCTCGAGGTTAGACTTATCGCACACAAATGGACGACTTTTCGCTCGATTTGTTTCCGACACCGAACACAATATTCTGGCGCTCATGTTGTTTTCCAACATAATGTTCGGTGTTTTAATTCTGAAGTGGAAGAATATGTAGAGCTACGGAGAGAGATTGCTGCATACTGCTTGCTAGACTTACTCCTCGGCCCTGAAAACGGAAGCGGTATATTCCTTCGAACGTCCGATAAACTTCTACCAGATTAGACGGAGTCTTGTCCCAGACGATATTACTCTTCCTACTGATTGATATTCGTAGCTTCTTTTCTTCTCAATCGAAGCAAGGATGATCCAGGATTTTCATTCAGAAAACGAGTGCCCCTTATTAACAGTTCCGAAAAGAAAAAGAACTTATTGGGTTCTTGAAGAAATGCTATGGGGGACGAGACAACTATGATAGATTTTGAAGCTTTCGCTGTAAGCAAATACGTCAAAATCTTCTGGGATGATCAGCCATGTCAACGTTGAAGTAAAAATAACATATTGGAAATCTTCTCCATGTACACCAATAATATCATTGAAGGAAATGGCCATATATCGCACTCAGAGGCTAACATATACATACATATCGGCGAAATGTGGGCCCTAATGTCGGAGACGGAGAAGGTTGGCTACACTGAGGTCTTTAGCTCAACATTGACACTGTTGATCGGCAGGGTAGATTTTGGTGAATTCTTATTCGTGTAAGAAACCTAAACCGGAGGCACCGGGAGAGACAGAAGAAGAGAGCACACTCCGGTGATCTCAGAACTCTCTTGAAGTCAGTACTGAATGGATGTGCCACCAGAGGATGAAAATCCCATAACTAGTAACCAGCATAAATTTAGTATGCTTAGAATTAATACGAGTATAGTAGACCATTTCACACACATGATATATCCTTATATACTTGTGTATGTATAAAGATACTTTGTAAGTATGTGATCTTATCATTACAACGCAATTGCAGGTTGCCTTAACAACGAAGTATCTAGCGCTAGCACGTTCCGTGAACATGCGTTATGTAGATCACGAACAAATAATAAATCTTTTGTTTCAATGTACTGTGGTGTGCCGCCTAAAAGTTGGAATAACGTAAGTCTGATCGGACATCCATTGCTAGAAAACGACTTGTTAAAACACGTTTCCGAGACAGGGCATACAGATACGTCCATTGCCGGGAAACGGTTCAGTAAGCGTTGTTCACGTAACAACCAATGCCTAGAGATAAAATCAATATGTTACCTAAAAATAAAATCATGTTCCCGAGAAACTCAGACAAACGTTATGGAAACGAAACCCTTCAAGAAGTTGTTTTCTAGTCCGTCCGACTGTGGGAGATAAAAGAGCAGATCGGAATTGAGGTCAGAGAAGACCAGATCAGTGGGGAACGAAGCAGAGCTGAGCTCAGAGAAGAAACCAGCTCAGCAATGAACCAGAAGACAGAACGGGAGAGACGACGGACTGGTCAGGTCGTATCGTCTGGAAGATGTGATTTCAGAGCGATTGTATTTGTAATTGTGAACGAGTTATCCAATAAACAGCTTCATCTAATCCAGAATTCACAATTATTTGTCGCGGAACCCCGGACACGTGGCAGTATCGTGCGTACAGGAAGACTAGACGTAGGTGGGAGAATAAATTTAAAATGAATCTTACATAGATAATATGGAGTGGTATTGACTGGATTCATCTGGCTCAGGATAGGGACAAGTGGACGGTTCTTGTGAACACGGTAATTGACAGTTGGGTTCATTGAAACGTTGGGAAATTCTTGAACAGCTGTGCAACTGGCGGCGTCTGAAGGACTTAACTCTGTGGAGATAGTAATTAGTTATAGTTGTGACTATTCAGGGAGTCCTACTGCACAATATAAAGAAGATGTTTTACGATGGACTATATGTGCGTATTATTCGTTGGAGATGGCAGTAACGTCGGCCTTGATATATACAGTAATTCGGTAACGTGTAGGGCTGGAAAAGAATGTGGGAGCGAGCAGGGGAATGTTACAAAGGCTTAGATGACGTATAATGTGATTCCCCATTGAATTTTTACGGGTGTTACATTTGTATACGTATATATATGTTTGTATGAAAACGAGAGTCACTGCATGCTCTGGGCTCCGATTTCTAGGCAAATGCACCAGTGTTTCCTGTGCTGATGACAAACATTTCAGGATCCTGGATCGATATTCCAACGTATATATCAGTTGTTACGCTGCTGATCAGACATGGGTGGGCCGGTTTCGTTTCATTACAATTCTACACAGCAATCACACGTTTCTCCAAGCCCCTATCTGCACCACAGCTTTCCGCAGGGTTTAAAGAGGGTTTGAATTCTCGCTCATTCACCCGTTCTAGAAGGCGTCAGGGCAATCGGTAGACTGGAGAGAAGAGGGGGTGTTCTCTTTCACGGATACTTCGTTCTAACAAAATCTTTGAAAAACTTCAAATTTTACACGAATTTCTTCAAAAGCCCTCGTACGAAGGCAGATAGCTATGTTAGCTATGGGACAACTCGCCGAGGGTCGCTCGTCGAACGTCATTCTGTGAAAATTCCAAGACATTGTGTCCCATGAAGAGGGTAAAAGTAAAATAAAATTGCACCTGTAATTCACTAATTAAACACTACGCCATGAAAGCGTATGAGGGAATGGATGTATAGATCCACATTTTCTTGACCATGACACTAGCTGTAGGTGAGTGGTGAGCTTCATGCCCCGGTCGCTTTACTCCCTGGGAATGGACAGGAGGTTGGGTGGGCCACAGAGCTGGTCAGGACGACGTAGAGAAGATAAAATTTTTGACCCTACCGGAACTCAAACTCCGAACCCTCTGTCGATCATCCCGTAGCCAGTCGCTATACCGACTGCACTGTTCCGGCTCCTCTGTGAAGGGGATAGGGACTAATATTCCCCGCTGAGGCTTCATACGTTCTTGGATTGCTAATTCTCTTTTATTACGAAAAATTAGGCTTTGCACTTTTGAATATTTCTTTGTAACTGTATTTACATGTACCGTAACACAATTTCGTTAATGAAACACTTCGTAGATTATTGGTTAATTGGTTAATCTACCTGTTAATGAACTTATTAGGTCGAAACATGTAGACGAAATAACTGTAACACATGACCATAGCATACCAAAAGTCTAAGAAAACAACATGAAGTTGAAGGTCCAACACTGGTCCTGCGAATGAAATGACATTATATTGAATGAAGATGGGCTAAATATTTACAATTAATATAAGTATTCAGGGTACTACAGTGTACGGCTGTAGTTCTGCTTCCACCTCCAAAATGTTTACCTTATAGCCGTGTGTATTTAGATGGATATTGGAATTTCAACAAGGGTCGTCCTAGTTTCTTCAAACGTACGAATTCCCTTCATAATTTAAGGTCCCGTGGAATCAGGTGTTGAGAAAACAGTACGATCTTGAAGTCGGCATGCGAAACCATTGGAAATGAGGCCTAAGAAGCACCATGTAAAGCCGATTTCAAGAATGCCGAGGGCTTTACGTATTTAGGATACTACTGTTCGCCCTTGTATCTCGATGCTGAAGGACAGAGACTTTACAGCACAAGGTATAACAGTTCACTTTAGGAGAGATCAACTCGCTACCTCGTCCTTACGCACTTGTCCGTATCGGTCAGGTCTGGGTTAACCTCAGCAATCCATTTTGACCGTTTCCAAGCAGGATATGCGGGGTCCCTCGCGCACACTCTCTTCCGTGCGATGGGATTTTGATAACTGTTTTTAGAATGTATTCGCGAACCATGAACCAGCAGCAATTTCTACCAGGTGTTCAGTAGTTTTGCCTTGCTACAGTTATACGTTTCGAAAGAAAGGGGACATGGTTGCGTGTGATAGGGTGGTGGAGGGGATTTATGGACCCATATAAAATTGGATAGCCATAAACCGGTACAAGAACACAGACACACACTCTAGTGGTCTCTGTGTAGTATTCGGGGGACTATATTTCTTCCGTAGAGTGCATTATACCAGCCTCTAAGTCTGGAGCCATTACAAGCCAATGCTGTACCCAGCTCTGGACTACTGAGCTCTTATACCAAGGAGCTAAATCACAAATTGACAAACATTAATAAAAACGTTGTCATAGTTTCTGTTTCCGCTACTTTCGCTTTATCTTCTATTCTTCTCATATAGGTACGGAATTTATGTTCTATGCACTTAATATTATACTTTCGTGTTAATGAAAACGTAGGTCAAATTGAATGGCTACAGTTATACCTATATATAAGTAATAAAGAACCAGTAATTGAAATGTGCTAGCTGTATTTGTCTTCAGAGGAGAGAATATATTGGTTTTCCGATCCCCGCAATAACCAGCAATTTATAGAACCTGAAATATTGTTTCATACTGCCAAACGTGCGAAATTAACAATGTTTTCAGATAAAAATAAAATAAAACCACTTTTTGAGGGAGTAGCATTTGGGTCTGTTACTTGTGTCTGTGTTGAGAAGTGTGACACTATCACATGAAGCTGGATTACTGGACATTATACATATTTGAGAGAATAGCGGTGTGCTGAATGACGACGGGTTGGTGTTACGGTGTTACGGTGTTTGGTGCCTGGAAGAGATTTCTTTCTCACCATTAATTTCAAACCGCTTCTCGTTCCCACCCATCCTTCAGCATTACTGATATGGACTCTATGGTAAGTGAAGTGACCGGAGCGTTACATATGCTCACAATTTGCAGTCTTTCCTCAAATAAGAGGCCACGCTTAACGACCATGCAAAAAGATCGGGGGCAGAAATATTGTTTTACATTAGGAAACTTGCCGAAACTGCAATGCTATGCTTACTAGTTAGCTTATCATCCATAACAGCCATCTTATTTTTCGACATTTTATAAGTTCAGATTTTGAAAGTGTGTTGTAAAATGACAGAAAGTCCGCGTCATAACTCAAGCGGTTAGTCGCTGGCTTCCCACCGCGGCCCGGGTTCTATCCCGGGTCTGATCAACTGGGATTTATGGTGGACAAAGTGGCGCTGGGGCGGGTTTTCTCCGAGTACTTCGGTTTCCCCTGCCAATCTTCATTCCACCAAATTATCATTATAATCACCCGGGGCAGGCTACAATAGGTCAATCAGTGGCCGCCGTGCCGAGTGGACCCAGTTGGACTCCACCTCCACTAAGTGGATAAAAAAATAACAGAATAATCAGAGAAGCACCTGCCCACTCATTCATGGAGTCTTACCTACTGCATGAAGGAGCATTCATTTCAGTGTAATGATCGGTTACAACAGACAAAGGAGAGTAATCCATAGAAATAAATGAAAAGGGAGAGAGAAAGAATTAATAAAAAGAAAGTGGAAGAAATAAGGAATGAAAGGAAAAGAAATAGAAAAAATGGTAGAAAAGAAATGAAATAAAATGTAAATACACCGTAAAGAAAGGAAGGATATAAATAAAATAGAAAGAAGGAGAAACCGAGAGAAAGTAGACGCGAGAATAACATTTTAGAGATATAATTTTTTTCTCTCTTTAAATGCAGGGTCCTGAGTTCTTCCCTAATTACATCAGTGGAATGCAGGCCTGCAAATCCATAACCCGTTCGCCGCCCACCTCGTCAGATTTATGGTTGCACTTCATCACTTTTACTTTGCAATAATGAATGACGTCAGTATGAAATGAAGAAAATTTATATAACAAGTTGGAACTGATGTTTCCTGTCAGCTCTGGAGTACAGCGCGAGGTGCGACAAGAAACTGATTGAGATCGATCTGCCATCATCTATCATAACGTGGAACCCGTTCTTGCACAGCAAAGTGTCGACTAACTCAGAGTTACCAGTAAAGCTACACAAGATAAAGGCGTGTCTACAAGTATAGCCCATTCCACTTCTCTTCTCCTGCAGCATTTGCAATTCAATAAGCTTGAGACATACTGGCGGAAGCAAATTGTTTTTCCTGCGTACGAGGATGACACCCAAAATTCCTTCTCTCGTTTAATTTCGTTTGTTTAACGGTATATTGCATACATCTCTGCTTATAAAAATACACCATCATAATGCATGTAGATATGATTAGACCACCCTTTAATCTATGCATCCTGGTATGTATTAGCATTTTTTTTGTAAATAATCATCTACTTAATAGTTCATTTATAATAATGTCGATGGACATTTGTGTCAAGATATTTTTCGATCTTTTTGATCATCATAAATTTGTATAAAATTTTCAAATAAAATAACTCGTTCGTGAAATAATACATAGCTAAAAGATCCTCATCGAAAATTTTATCTACTCGTGTTTCGCAAATAAGCTTCAAAATAAATCAAGAACTGTTATTATATTTTGACTTTTAGTGGTTTATGCGTGACATATAAGACGGGTTTTGGATTGGATGATTGGATTTATTGACGCCCTATACACAGTACCCGGGTATACAGGCAACACAGCGCTATCACTTATCTACACTCTTTACATTTCACCGTTACGACCACTCTAGCGTTCTCACTCTCCATTAGTCGTATCCTGGCAACGGTTTTTAAAAGTCTCACTGTCACTTAAAATCACACATGAAGTCTTCATAGCACAGTTTAATCCCTTCCTTGCCGTTTCATCTCAATCACTTTGGACTACATATCTTCTAGACAGTCGGCTCACAGATGGAGGTAAGTTTGTCAACCTTACACGCCGGCCACCCTTAACACCCCCCACACAGAAAAATTCCTAGTAGTCATTTATGTTAGAGGCTGAGTCGACCCCAGGGCCATAGTGCGACTGGAAAGATGAAGTAAATTGAAAACAAAATCCAATGACCTCATCGGGAAACGAACCCGCGACTTTTCAGCTTGTAGTATAGTGATGTAATTTTGTATGTGACAATAAAATTATTAATTTATAGTTGGCTTTCGGGCTGTTCAGTGAGCACGAAAATAAATGAAGAATTGAACTGAAATACGGATTTTAAATATTGGAGTTCTGCCAGGCCAGTATGTAAA
Organism: Cryptotermes secundus; assembly: GCF_002891405.2. Classification (NCBI taxonomy): domain Eukaryota; kingdom Metazoa; phylum Arthropoda; class Insecta; order Blattodea; family Kalotermitidae; genus Cryptotermes; species Cryptotermes secundus. Next base: position 1,371,384 of record NW_019731236.1, on the reverse strand, counting down.
GGTGATATTGATGCTAAACGTTGGTAATGGGTGGATTCATGTAGATACGTTGTCAGATGTAGACGCTTTTGCCTTCGATGTACACGTATGTAGCTCAAATTGTACTAACGGCTGAAAACATGACGAAAGTAGTGAATTACACGTGTTATTACTTTCTTCTTAGTTGGTGGATATTACAAGCTCTTTTGTTTTTTGACATTTGCCGTGTAGATTTGACCTGCTTTGCAGGTATGTACAAGCTTGTGTGTAAGCTTGTGGCTTGCGGGCGGCAAGCGGACTCCAGATTTCGCCATGCTTTTGCTGTTTTTGTCTTTTTATTCGACCCTCAAGATGAGGACAGTCGCTCCGGAACTTCTGAACTGTACGGTGTAACAATGCAGGAAACTCTTCTCTACAAATGCTTCGTCTAACATCTCGATTCTTGATCCACACTATTGCTACAGCATTAACTAACTCCGTGGCGTGTAGTCCGCAAGCGAACTATACCGACCGAGCGACCGCCGCTTGTCGGCGAAGTTAGTGCCAACTTTTGCGGATAGAGGGTGTCGCATAGCGCAACGGTTCTTCACGGCCGTTAATCTCGGTTTTCTAGACCGGAGCCGCTATTTTCTTGAAATAGCTCCTCAATTATCCTCACGAGTCTGAGTGAACCCCTTTCCAGACGCACTACTTCTCAGAAAATCTGGTAGCGCCGGGAATCGAACCCGAGACCCCTGCATCTGTACCCAGAAACTCTGACCACTAAACCACAGAGGCTGCCTGCTACAGCATTACATTAGTTGATACCAATTCTCAGGAACTGACAGAGCGTCGAAAACTAATAGATTAATCATCTAACTCATATATTACAAGTATGTAATGTGAGCACGAGGTATTAGATCAGTTACTGAATGCGACTAGACCGTTTTACGTTGATTGGGGATATGATTAAATTTCTAGTCCTAAATGGGATTAGATTTGACGGCATAGAGAAGGATGAGTCAAAACAGCACAAGGATCAGAAACACTTCCTTTAGTTTATCCTAATGAAGTTAAAAAGCAAAGAGTACATAATTAATTATTTACACAGAAGAACTGCAAGATCTTTATTCAAAATATGGTGACCTACTTATCGTACAGAAAATTTTCAGTTGAGAGGTTTATATATTAAATGATGTGTGTCAGTGCAGTTCGAAAGAGAGATGAAAGAAACAAACATTAAATTTGAAGAAAAGGAGGGAGAAGATGGCAGGTTATAGGAAACAAGGAGTAAGAAGAAAAATGGAGAGGGAAGAAGGAAAAGAATATGGAAATAAAAAGCAAGGCAGACGAAAAATCAAAGAAGAAAGTATGAAAGGAATGCAAAGTAGAAAGTAAGAAGAAATGCGGATGTAAATGGACGAAACGGTAGATCGAAAAATAAACAAAATACTGGGAAATTATTTGGACCCAAGGGAGATAAAATAAAGAAGTAACGACAAAAATTTAAAGATATTTCTAAATTTCTAAATTGTTTGGGTTTATTATGACTAGTGTGACTACATCGAAGAGATGTAGATGTGCTAGTCATGTAGAACACGTGGGAGAAACATGTAACCTACATGCAGCTGAGCGGTTCGAAACAAGTGGACGAAGACCTCACGGATTACGAGGCCGTAAATGAAGAATGATTGCTGTGAAAATGGCTTGCCACATGTGAAGTGAATTTCAGTTATTTGGGAGATTTAAGTTCTAAATTTTGTGAATTGATATTGAAGAGTTAGCTTCTAAACAACAGGCAATTCTTTGAAGAACAAAATTTCGACTTCACAGACGAGAAGAGTTTCTGTTGGGATAACAGGGCATACACACAATTACGGAGACCTGTGACGAACTTTTCAAATGACCTTATTCACATGACTGTTTACTGAAGAAGCATTTGGATTTATAGATATGCATACGTCTAATACAAACCTATAAACTGAAAGTTATGAAGTTGACTGAACTGGCCCACAGCAGAGGCAAGCTTGGAATTCCGTAACCTTTCTGACGAATTTTTCGATTCTGGAGTATGTTATTTCTGAAATACCTGGCTGAATGACAGCCGAAGGAAGCGCCACGACGCTTAGTTAATTAGTTCGTTGGCCAGCCAGCCAAGACATTCGGATCAATTAAGCGGGTCAAGTCAACCGGAGAGTCAATCAAATAAAATATTGTTACGTGTATGAGTGATTCTATACGGGGGTTGGGTTGGTAATTGTATTTATTGAACGCCTACAGATCGTAACTACAAGCAACTACATATATCGCTATCGGTGTTTCACACACTCTGTAGTTCACTATAGCACGTACTAATACTTCTCAGTTTGCTGTGTCTTCATCAGTCATTGCCTGATAACGGAAATCAACAATGTCCTCAGCTTCCATGCTCACGTTCTTACCGGCTGGTGACTGTCTCACAACTCACTCATTGCTTCAAGTGTCCTGCTTATAACATCTCAGCACAAAGCGCACAGAACACACCTTTTCTCTGTTTCTGTTTCCATTATTGCGTCCACGGCTGTTTGGGTGCCCACGTGATCGATCATCAGCCATTGCTTAGCAACGGCCGTTGTTTACAGAGCCACTACTTAGCAAATATGTTGTGTAAGTACTTAGCTCGTCGTTGTCTAGCAATAGATCTACATGCCAAAATATAATCCCAGTTAAAGAAGCAGCCAGGCAACAAGTCAATGAACCGAGACAGAATACTCGCAAGTCAGTAAGCGATGAAAGTTGTTATAATACTTAGACTAAGCAGTCCACTCGAAGAGACAGATACTACAAAGTAGTAAGTCGACCACACTGCCAGCCTTCCAAAGAACCAGTCCAGCATTTATTTAGCCAAGTCACTAAAGCCGGTCAACTCACATAAGTCAGTTAGCGAGTATTATACAGTTCCTGTCCTAGAATTGGTTTATAAGCAAAACTTCACGAGTAGTGAGATATATCTGTAATTGATGATACACATTGCTTAAAAACAATTTTATTCCAAAGAAGTAACGACATTAACCGTATCAGTGAAGAATTTCCTCACAGCCTTAACGAAGAAGTTAAGGACATTGTATAGAGCAGGGCCTTAATTTAGAATAGCCATCTTCATGGCTTTCCTTGGAAGTTTGCACCGTTTTTGTGTTTTGCTGCCCTATTGCGATCCTTATTTCATGACGTACCCTAATTTATTAACTAATTTGTTTCGATCAGCGGTCAGAATTTTGTATTTTAGCATTTCCAAAGTAGGATTTGCGAACTGAGATTCCTGGTTCTGACAGCAATAGTTAAGAATTCTCTTGTCTTCTGGGATGTGACGCTGTCTTGTAAAGTGAATGGTTACAGCTCACCACAGAGGGAATTTCTCTACCGTATTTTTTGTGTAGTTTCTCTATTAGGCATTTAGAATTAACACAATTCTTTCTCGTATTCAAGACAGCTTCATTTCATTGATGACTGGATGCACCCTGACATCATCAGTTTCTAAATTTTATAATATAAACAATGTTTCGGAAGCTGATTTCGATCTTGTCTTCAGACAAAGGGGAGGAGGAACCAATCTGATTTGTACATGATTCAGACTAGCTGGATAGAGCAAGCCCAGCATAACTTACCTTCCTCTTCCCATCTTGCTGTTGGCTTATACATCGTCTCTGAAGTACATTCAGTACATTCTTCCAAAATGTCAGTGAACTTCCACAAGTCTACACGGTCTCACATCTCAGACTATACCATTCTTTATGTATAATTTAGTTTCTCTAACTTTCATTACATTCAGGAATGTAATATTTGAAATCTGGAACATACGTACGATTAGGGATATCACCGGATTACTTCTGTGATATCGATCGGACATTTGACAAATGGATCCGTAACAGCCGAAGTAGCCGAAACAAAAAGAAAGTACATTAATTCTATTTTCATAAATTGCAGGTTACCTGTGTGGATATGACAAAGTTTGAAGTTTTTGTCCATCATCAGTCGTACCTACTTCATCCAGCAAAAACACTCTGCTTGCAAGAACCAAAAAGTTTTACAAACTCAACTTCTAACCAGAGCACAGTTGATCCAACAAGAACTCAGCATGAATAACAGCTTCTATGCAAGAAATGTATTTTTAAAATACCGTCAGGAACTACAAGGAACAATACCAGACCATTAAATGTAATCATAAAACAAGTCTAAGTAAGGAAAAAGAAAAACAAATCTACTACTTCAAAATTTGTTCTCTGTACTTAATGTTTTTTTTTTTCAAAACTTTTAATAAATTCGTGAGTACATGTTTTTAATATTTCGAAAAATTTTATCTACTGCATATTGTCACGTGTCTTGGGTTCCGTGACGAATAGTAACGGGTTCTGGATTGGATGATTGGGTTTATTGACACCTTTTACAGTCTCTCCTAATCACAAACAATTATAGCGTGACCGCTAATCTACCAACTGCACAGATTACTATGTCACGCTATCCGTTTCCTGGCAACAGATTTATCACAGGAACTATCACTTCAAATCAGTATGAGGTCTTCTTACCATTTCTTGTTCAGTCACCTTGGAATGCCGACCCTCCAGAACTCGACCCAATTCTCCAGTTCTAATTCTCTAATCACCCCTAGCTACAAGCAGACTCTCGTTATAGAGACGCGGACCACATAGAAAACACCTATTACGGATATATTTTTACAGCTCCGTTGCCTAGCACTGGGCATGGCGCGGACTACATAGGAAACACTTCTTCTGTTGCCAGAATTGTTGTGCTACCTAGCAACGAGCTGTAGCATGTCCACGGCGAACACAGCTCCCATTGTTGCGTGTTCGCTAGAACGTGTGTACTGAGTAGCTGCCCAGCAGTGGGTCGATAAGCAACAATAGAGAAAATGTGGAGTAATTCGTTTTTAATCAACAATTTCAATCTTTCCCGCACTACATCACCTATTACGCTTTCGTATAAGAAAGTACTCTTCCAATTTGGTGTTTACTAACAGTTTCTTTACACGTATATATGAATCTGAACATTGTAAATCCCAGGATGAAACTTACACAAGATACTACGTAGATTTTCTTTACGAGTATCGCTAGTGGGGTGGGACTAAGTCCCTTGTACTGCGGCCACTTTTGGCCTATTATACCAGCCCCAGATGATAGGTGAGGGTGATTGTGGAGCAATTAGTGGAATGAAGATTGGCAGGGGAAACACGAAGTACTCGGAGAAAATCTGCCCCAGCGCCACTTTTTCAACCACAAATCCCACTTGACCAAACTCGGGATCGAACCCGTGCCACCGCGATGGGATGCCAGCGACCAACCGCTTGAGCTATGGCGCGGCCACTACTACGTAGATAGTCGTAATCTCTGTAATTTCATTCATGTTATTGACAGTCCACCTGATTACGGTTTTATAAAAAAGAAACTTGGCGCAGTAAGTATTGTTGAAATGAATTATTAATACTGTAATATTTCATCTAAACGACATATACCTTGAAACTTTCTAATTCTGTCCTAACAGAATTCATACAAATGTGGTTTCAGCTGGAGCAAAGAAACAGAACCGAGATAGAGAGATCCGAATCTCAGTAGAAAGCAAACAAATGGAGGCTATAAATCTGCCCCCTGTAACGAGAAATAGCCGAGCAACTGATATTCCTGTACATGGATACTAAGTATTAGGAATTTGGGCCCTTTCTTTATTAGCAAATAGGTTTTGGGTTCTTCCGCATCCAAGTGGAAGTAGATTCCTATATATGAAGTAATTCACAAGTCACAAAAACATAAGCATTAGAATATACAAAACTATAATTTTGCCTGTGGTTCTGTATGGGTGTGAAACTTGGTCTCTGACATTAAGGGAGGAACGTAGACTAAAGGTTTTTGAGAACAGGGAGTTAAGGAAAATATTTGGACCGAAGAGAGATGAAGTGACGGGAAGTTGGAGAAAACTGAATAATGAGGAGCTTCATAACTTGTACTCTTCTCCTAGTATAATTAGAATGATCAAGTCAAGGTGGATGAGGTGGGCAGGGCATGTAGCACGAATGGTGGAAAAGAGAAATGCATATAGGATATTGGTGGGAAAGCCAAAGGAAAGAGATCACTGGGAAGACCAAGGCGTAGGTGGGTGGACAATATTGAAATGGATCTTAGAGAGGTAAGATGGGATGGTATGGATTGGATTAATCTGGCTCAGGATAGGGACCAGTGGAGGGCTCTTGTGAACACGGTAATGATCCTTCGGGTTCCATAAAATGCTGGGAAGTTCTTGAGTAGTTGCAGAATTGGTGGCTCCTCCAGAAGGGCTCAGTTCCATGAGTAAGTAAGTAAGTAAGTAGTAAGTAAGTAAAGAACTTTAATGACTGCGACAGTACGTGTGTCAGAAAAGTACAGGAAGCAAGTTATAAGGTAGCCGAAATTGTCGTAAATGCCAAAAAACCACATACAATAGCTGAAACGTTGTTAATACCTGCTTGTAAAGAGATGGTGAAAATAGTGCTGGGTTAAGAAGCTGCTAGTGACATTTCAACACTTCTTCTCTCTGCTGACACAATCAGTCGCCGAGTTATCGACATGTCCAGTGACAATGAAGCCATTATGAAGGAGAAAATCAACAGCAGTCAGAAGTTCTCGCTTCAGATCGATGAGTCCACCGATATTAGCGGCCTTAGCGGCCACGCAGGACTTCTTGCTTACATTCGATACATCGATGGAGATGTAATTGTAACAAATTTCTTTTTTTGCAAAGAATTTCCCGAGCGAGCCACCGGTGTCACTAATGAATATGTGTTACATAATAAATTAAAATGGAAGGATTGCGTTAGTGTTTGTACAGACGGAGCCGCTTATATGACAGGCCGTGTTAAAGGATTTGTAGCTAAAGTACGCAAAGTAAATCCTAACATACGATGCGATCATTGTCTCATTCACCGCGAAGCCATTGTTGCTAAGTCTTTGCCATCTTCTCTGAAAGTTGTGCTGTACGAAGTAGTAAAAGTCGTGAACCTCATCAAATCGCGGCCCCTAAATTCGCTGCTTTTTTTCCGTTTTATGTCAGGAAATGGAATCAGAACACATTACGTTCCTACTACATACAGAAGTCGCGAATATTTGAACGTAATGAGGAGGTACGTGCATTTTTGACTGTTGAGGGGCATGAGTACGCGGATTTATTTGCAGATGATGAATAGGTATGTAAATTGGTATGTCTTTCCGATATTTTCGTACACTTGAATGAGCTGAACAGAAAGATGCAAGGTAGGAACGAAAATATTCTAACTAATATGGATAAGATACAAGGATTTGTAAATAAGCTGAATTTGTGGATACAGAGAATTACAGATGGGTCGTTTGAGATGTTCCCGACTGTATGGCCACTTGCTGACGCCAATAAAGTGGTGATGGCCACAATTAAAGAACATTTAGAAATGCTGCAGCAGGAATTCAATAAGTATTTTGGAGAGAGTGTACAAGATTTCGACTGGGTTCGTGATCCATTCGTTGCAAATTCAGAACATCTTCCGATTAATATACAAGGGGAACTCGCAGATTTAAAAGCAGACAGAACATTGAAACTAAAAGTTCTCGAAGTGCCTTTGGATACGTTTTGGTTGGCAATAAGGAGTGAATACCCGGCTATCTCCGAGATGGCAGTTAATGTGTTATTGCCATTTTCAACTACATATTTGTGTGAACTGGGCTTCTCGACGTTAACTGAAATTAAGACATCAAAGAGGGAGCGGCTCAAATCCATCGATGAAGAAATGAGACTTGCGTTGTCAACGATTCCACCACGGATCAGTCGCCTGTGTGCAGCTACGCAGGCGCAAGTATTACATTGAAGGTATGAGTAGAATTACTGTATTTACTTTAATAGCAATAGAAGTGTATTTTCCACACTCTACAGTGAATTAAAGTTCATTAATTGTTAATAAATGCACGAGTCGATTTCTGTTTAATGATAATAAAATAACAATATAATAATATTATAGTAATAAGTTGATCACGTTACGTATTTATATTAATTGTCTGATATCATGCGTTTTTGAGGGGAATAACATTTTGGTGTGCCGTGTTGAGTCATGGATACTTCATGGTGTGCCGCGAGTAGAAAAAGGTTGCGGCACACTTGTCCAGTAAACCGAAGTGAAACGGGGAGTATCATGGGAGTAGGCCAATGCCCAAATTTGGGCCGTAGCACCAAAGAAAATAATACTACTAAGAGAAACAGAAAGGACTGGCTAAGTGATAAGGGGTGTTATGTTTGAATTCCAGTCTGGACATCAGCTATCCTGACGTGAGCCTTTCGTGATTTTCCGCAGGTCCAAATCATTTCCATCATTGATTTTTCATCTATCATCTTGAGACTCGACTCTGTGCAGTCTAGGCATTGACACCATACTGCAATAATTTAGAATATATTTAGAGGAATATCGGCCTACTGACAGTTGAATTCGACAATGTAGATGAGGCGGTTACTGCATAGGCATGTAGTAACAGAAGAAGGACAACGTTGAGAGAATTAGTAAAGACAAATGGACGAAGATAACATGGAATTACGTAGCAGTATCTTGAAGAATGAGAAGAGGACTACAGGATAAGGAATAGGAGAAGGGCTAAAGACCCGCTGGAAAGAGAATTTCGCAGCTCATACCGTCATAGATTTGCTTAACTCTTTTTGAGAAGCAATAGTAGTAGTAGTAGTAGCAATTTTATTCAGTCGTGTTAATATTTATTTACGTGATAACTTCAGAGCCTTAAGGACAATTACAAAGCGAGCCGAAGTAAATAAAAGGAAACCAAACATAAAATTCAAGAAGAAGGAAATTTGTGTCATTGAAATAATAATAATGATAATTATATAAAAAAATCAGATTGTTATTAGGAAGTGAGAAAATTAAAATATATATATTTTTAATAAACATAATTGATATTTTAATAAATGGAAGAACCATGGCTAATACAAAACATGACAGCGAGAAATAATACACGTTTCACCAGTGTGGTATGTAGACCCGTTAATAGGCAATGACTGCGAAACAAGGAGCGATAAAATAGCCATTGCTAAGTAACGGCACCGCAAACAAGCTTATTTCCACAACAACGATAGAATACAGCAATAATAGAAGTGATATTTTCTACGCTGCCCGTGCTGAGGTGTTATAACCTGGGCCAGTTAGCAAATAAGATAAACCCCGTGTGGAGGCGGGGTCGAATACCTCCACCATGACCCTGCGAGTCGTAGGAGGCGACGAAAAGGGAAGTCTCAAATCTGAGACAGTAAAATATGGTCGTGAGTCCCAAGGGACTCGGACCCGAGAAAGACTGCGCTGGCAAGGACCAGCAGCATATACAAAAGACAGACCCGTCCTCTCGTCAGAGAAGGCGCCCCACAGAATCAAGGCCGTAAGTGTCAAACGATAATAATTAATATCTGGTCATGAGCCCCAAATCGGGCTCTACACCAAGACGTACTGACTGACTGACCGACCGTCAGTTGCAATGTAACTCTGACTTTGACTTTGAAATAAGATAAGCATGATCTGCTCTGTAAAGCCTCTACTGACAGAGGGCTTGGGTATAGTGCAACAGTAAGAATTATCAGTAACACGCTGTATGTGCAATACGTACACTTGACGAAAGGCCAAACATATTCATGAGAGACAAACCCATCCTCTCGTCAGAGGGGATTTCACGTAAGATCTACAACCGCAAAGATTCAGCTAAAATGACTTCTGACCTTGAGGCTCAAGGGACTTGGCCCCCAGACTAACTGATTGGCGGTAAACCGCCAGTCGTAAAGTAACTTTGAGTCTGACTTTGAGTTTCAGTCAGAGAACTGCTGGGGTTTGGCCGTTCTGAGGTATTGCTGTAAGAAGCTGGTAACTGAGGCCGTTGCAGTTCGGGAACCCAGAGGGAGGGGAACGTCCTCTGTTGGAAGGCGTTAACAAAGAAACGCAGTAAAGACATAACTATGGGCAATAGTCTGTGTGTAATAGTGAACTGTAGAGGGTGGTCACACGCTGTATAAAACTGTATAGTAAATCCGATTACTAATCCAAGCCCCATCTATACTCAACCTGTTACATGACAATATTATGACATGTAGAACCCTGGCTGGGCAACGGCCGCGTAATAAACAAAAATACAACTGACATGTTTGGACGGCAAGAAGTGGAAACAACAGAGGAACGGTGTTTTCTTTGTGGTCGGTGCCGAAGTGTTATTGGCAGAACAGTTGGAGCAATGCGTGAGTTGTGGGACAGGCGCCGGCCAGTAAGAACATGAACGCGGAAGCAGAAGGCATTGTTCCTGTCCGTCACCAGGCAACGAATGGAGAAGACACAGCAGGCTGAGAAGACTTAGCACGTGCTGTAGCGAAATTCAGTGTGTGTGAATTAGCGATAGCGCTCTAGTTACTTGTAATTATGATCTGTAAAATTTCAGTAAATCCAATTTCCAATCCAAACCCCATATGTAGTTATTCACACTCGTGACAATGTAATGACGATGGTGATGATAATAATAATTCAATCGAATTATTTATTTACGTGCTTACACAGTAATGTCAGTAATGGGAACAACAGCAGTAGCAGTAGCAGTAGCAGTAGTACTCGTGTTAGTAGTTGTGATGGTGATTTAATTGATGGTTTATGTATTCTTGTTGTTTAACGACATTTTTAATTTATTAAGATATATTACGTAAGTCGAATAATAATTGGACTAGCGCTATCTCGGTGTTTAGGGAAACAGAAGAAAACCAGGAAAACTATCAATCAGGTGAGCAAGTCTCCTGGCCGATGTGGTGGTGGTGGTGTTCTTTCTTAATGGTACATGTAAGCTTAGCAAACAATGCGCCTATATTCATTTCATTGTTTCCCTTTAGGTGACTGTACATGCTTCTATAAGACGCATTTCTTGTACTTCGAAGTAGTATCTACATTATGAATAAGTAAACTTAACGCATCGCCGGTCACGGTAGCCGAGCGATCTAAGGCATGCACTGTCTTCGCTCGCTTGGAAACCGGGATCGTGGGTTCGAATCCCACTCAGGGCATGGATGTTTAGTTTGTGTGTGTGCGTTTTTCTGTGTTTGTGTACAGGCCTTGCTACGAGCCGATCACCCGCCCAAGGAGTCCTACCGAATGTGTAAGATCTAGAAAAACCGAAGTGAACGGAGAAGTTCATGGAGGTAGGCCTAGGTCCACTGGGGCTGTAGTCCCGAGAAAAAAAAACTTACTACATTACTAAGGCCGCGCCATATCTCAAGCGGTTAGTCGCAGGTTTCCCACCGCCGCGGCCCGGGTTCGATCCCGAGTCTGGTCAAGTGGGATTTGTGGTGGACAAAGTGGCGCTGGGGTGGGTTTTCTCCGAGTACTTCGGTTTCCCCTGCCAATCTTCATTCCACCAAATTCTCCATCATCATAATCACCCGGGGCAGGCTACAATAGGCCAATCAGTGGCCGCCGTGCCAAGTGGACCCAGCTGGACTCCACCCCTCCACTAAGCGAATTAAAAAAAATTATTACTATATTACTAGGAATGAACGATGTTTATTATGGGGAAAATAAACGCAGAGAGAAGGAAAAGTTAAAGCTTCCATTTAAAATGTGTGTATGCCGTATATATTTATATTTGTCCTCCATCTAGCTTTGTATAGGGGAATTGTGGCCGACCTGCAATTGAAGTGCTGAGTAGCACTTTACCGAGCAAGAGCCTGTCGTAACTTTAGCAATTGCGTAATATGGGCCCATAGCTGAGAGAACCTGTGTGTTTGACAGGTCTATAAATCTGACTTAACTATGTTCGTATATTGCGAATAAGTGAAGTTAAACGAGCATCAAGTTAGAACGAACGTAATATGATTTTCTTCGGGAGGACTAACGCGATACTGCTCAAGTTTCTGGCCGACGTTTTTCTTGGTATTCCATGTCCTCTCTTATGTAAACTTTGAAGTAAGTTTGTTTTGTATGTCGTTAAGTATATGTTATATACAAATATGTTAATCATCAAAGTTATTTATTTAATAGTTTATTTAACGATGATATCAGCAGCTCAGTATATACAAGTATAGCATCGAATTGTAGAATGGTTAATAAATAATGAATTGGAAATTATGTTTAAGGAAGCAGTCCCAAAATAATTTGAATTACTCTACCGACTTTCACCTGGAGAGTCTGTGGAAAACCACGAAATGTCTCGGCAGGATAGCCTGTGTCCGCGTGGCAACTAAAGCTGGGAAACTTCCGAACGCACATCAGAAGTGTTACAGCTTGGACAGCGTAATGAAGTACGAGTACATATTTTGTGTTGTTTCCCATTAATGTTTCGAACACAGAGTGGGGGCACGCGGTAGCGTAGTTGGATAAGGCACTATGCTACAAGCCGGAAGGTCGCGAGTTCGATTCCCGGTGAGGTCGTTGGATTTTTTTTTAATTCATCTAATCCTTCCAACCTCACTGTGGCCCTGGGATGGATTGAGCCTCTAAGAGAAACGAGTATCAGGAATATTCCTGGGGTTAAAGGGCGACCGGCTCGTAAAGCTGACAACCTCACCGCCATCTGTGAACCGATTGTCTAGAAAGTGTGGGAACCTCGAACTCTCACAACCCTATAGGCCTCCACGGTCTGTTACATGGATAGTTTTACCCTTTACTTATTGGAATATGCATGCTTCGAAGACTGGAAAAAGGTTGGAGAATTAGATTATTAGAGATATATGATGATATTTGACCGTAGAAGTTTGCTGGAATTAAGTCGAGTTCCTTTCCAAGGTTGAGCTTCAGTATAGTCATCTTCATCTCTACTGCAAGCAGGCCCCCGCAATTTTAAAGTATTTGTTAAATATATTCATATGGTTTTGAAGTGGGGTGGGGGCTCCAGACTTTCCCAGACCCTGACTGCCACCGTAGCTTTTTATTTAAATCTTACATAATTTCTAGGCATATAATATTTTACTAGTTCCATAGTCACGTTATGTTATGCCGTACAGTAAAATAGCAAGAAAAAAATAGGAGTATTATGTTCATTTTTGCTATGTCTGATTAGGTTAAGCTGCATGCACATGCGGAATCATCAGTCATTTGAAATTCCAATTGAAACTCGAAATTTCGTTGCAAAATGTGAGCGCTAGGAATTGTTATATGCGAGGAACTCGCGAAAATTCTTGATCACTTAACATTCAAGCCGCGTGTAGACTCTCTCTGTCCCACTAATTACCGAGAGTGCACTAGGAATGAACAACTTTGGACTAGTGTATTTGTCGGCTGCCACCCAGCACTGTTTCAAATGGTATGGAAATCTACGCTTCACATGTTTCAATTGGATATGTTACGTGTCAGGTATACCTGTTAGCTCTACATTACAAATGCAGTAAAGTTTCAGCTCACTTAATAAATTTTACAAGTTGTACTTTGAACAAACTTCTTTAATAAAGTAATACAGCGTTACGTGAATACAATATTTTACTGTTGGAAACACAATTTATTACGATGTTCACCGGGGCCACCTTTTAATATTATCTTCCGACTACGTCTTGGCCTTCCTAGTTGTCTCTGTCCTTCAGGCTTTCGTATCAATATTCTATATTACATTCCTCTTCTCCTTCATGTGTACTAGATGTCCTGCCCATCTCATCCTCCGTCACTTGAGCATTATAATTATACTTGGCAAAGAGTATAAATTATGAATCTCCTTATTATACAATTTTCCCTACCCTCGTACCGTTTCATTCGGTCCAAACGTTCTCCTCAGCACCCTGATCTCAAACACCCTCAATCTGTGTTCTTCCCTCAAAGTCAGACACCAAGCAGTCACCACTCAATGGGCAAATCTGTAAGTGTATTTTTTGAGAGCCCAAAGGAGGGGCATGAGTTGAGACAAAACGGGGCGTCGAGCTTCGGGGGGAGCCCGGAAGTCAGTTTGTCAAGGATCGATTGGGAAGTAACAGGGGGCGGCGAGAGGCAGGCCGCCAGTGAGAGGCAAGTCCAGTTCTTTCGACAAAATACATATTTAGATGGATAGCTTATATTCGTAAGTGGCCGCAGCAAGGGAAATAAATTGTTAAATTACTCTTCCTAAAATTAACGAAAGCTTTGAGTGATTTTTAAAGAACTTAAGATCACATAGAGAACTCCTTCCATACTGCTGAATGGGTCTTACTTATTTTCATATTCATACTATTTATTATCGTATTTGACCATCTACACTTACCACAGAATATTTTTTTTTCTTTATTGCTAGTGGGGTGGGACTAAATCCCTTGTACGGCGGCCACTTCTGGCTTATTGTACCAGCCCAAGATGATAGGTGAGGGTGATTGTGGAGCAGCTGGTGGAATTAAGATTGGCAGGGGAAACCGAAGTACTCGGAGAAAACCTGCTCCAGCACCACTTTGTCCACCACAAATCCCACTTGACCAGACCCGGGATTGAACCCGGGCCGCCGCTGTGAGAAGCCAGCGACTAACCGCTTGAGCTATGGCGCGGCCCTACCACAAAAGATTATTAAATTTCACTGCCACATACGTTTCGGCTTTTCAGCCGTCTTCAGTGTCACTTGAAATATAGTTCTTAACTACCGCCACTTCTCTGCTTTGTATTACATTGTGGCCCCCCCCGGACCGCTCTGTCTTTTCAACATTAAGACTGAGCGGACCAATATTTACGATACCTATACGAGTGTTATGTCATTGCAGCTACCCTAACATCGCAGATATCTATTTTCTATAAACAGTAATAATAACGTGGAGAATGTGCCAACTTGTGGCATGGAAACGACGCTAGCGACACAAGTTCGTGCATCCGCCATATTGTTACTATCGACTGTAAAGAGTTCAGAACTATGAATTTGCAACGACATCTGTTTGCATGATGTCCATATTATAATGTCTTGAAAATGGTAGATTGGTTCAGAAGCTCGAAGGGTGGATATACAGACATACAAACGGCTTGATAGTATCTGTAAGGCTTCTTCCTTCCCAAGAGAACAGAAAGACTAAGAGCAAAAGCATGCGGAATGTAAATACCTTTGGTTAGAAATTTAGTCAGGTAGCTGGAATTTATGCTAATGGAAATATATCAAACAGATGGATTTCTAATATTTATAATTAATTAAGTATAACACAGTATCGAAGATTCAACACCCCTAAACGAAATCTAGATTATGGGCTAATTTCACACTTCTCCACTTGTTAAAACCTCTCTTCTTAATATCATCTCAATGTTATTAATTCCTAACATTGGAAGTAAAGGTAAAATTGTCCCTGTGTTCAGCTAATTAAGCACTTAGCCATTAAGGCGCAAGGGGGAGTGGATATATAGATTCATATTTTCTTGACCTCAGCACTAGTTGGAGCTGAGTGATCAGCTTCACGCACCTGCCGCTTTACCCCCGGTGATAGGAGACTGAGTGGGCCCCAGAGCCGGCCTGGACGCTGTGGAGAAGAAAATCATTGGAAGTACCAATTGTTATTTTTTCCAATCCGTGCCCACAGCGTTACAGAATACATGTCCGGTTCCGAACCCTCTGTAAATGTTCTGCAAAGAAATATTTTACTGCCAAGGATTAATTCTTTTTTCCTTGGCACTAAAGCCCCAGTGGGCCTAGGCCTGCATCTATGAACTTCTCCGTTCACTTCGGTTTTTCTAGATTTTACATGTTCGGTAGGACTCCTTGGGCGGGTGATCAGCTCGTCGCAAGGCCTCTACCTGTACACAAACACAGAAAAACGCACACACACAAACTAAACATTCATGCCCTGAGTGGGATTTGAACCCACGTTCCCGGTTTCCAAGCGAGCGAAGACAGTACATGCCTTAGACCGCTCGGCTACCGTGACCGGCTGCCAAGGATTAATATCCTTCTCTATTCACCCCAGTTGAAAGATCGAAGGACGCCACTTGTCGGTCTTTTGAGACTACTTACATGCCTCCAGTATATTCGTAATTACACTCAAGATGGGGAATTAAACCTCTCCGTTCGCAGTCTGAATACAGACCATCCTCCAATGAAAAGGGACTCAACTGGGATTTATGTAACGGCATTGATTAAAGGTTCTGTTATCCTCACTAGGCGGACACACTTAGAGGAAAGCAGGCTTATGTGTTATTCCCAGAACTGGTAGCTTCTAATAACTACAGATTCTTGTAGAATACCTTGCGGATTATTGTACGGTGAATCAAATTAAGTACCAGTATCCCCTGTAAAGAAATGAGCTATGTTCTCTTCTAATATGCACTGTATTCCAGAAATCAGCTGTTTCACGTTGGTCCTCTTTATGTACTGAAGAAGGAAACAACGCTACTCGTTCTTTTCCAGTTCACATAAGGAAACAGCGATACTGACAGCGCTGTCAGTATTTCAGATTAT
Source organism: Cryptotermes secundus (assembly GCF_002891405.2). Classification (NCBI taxonomy): domain Eukaryota; kingdom Metazoa; phylum Arthropoda; class Insecta; order Blattodea; family Kalotermitidae; genus Cryptotermes; species Cryptotermes secundus. The sequence continues at coordinate 1,355,041 of NW_019731236.1, read as the reverse complement.
GGCAGGATAATTGGTGAATAGTGAAGTGGAGAGGAATGGTAAGGACGCAATTGCGGCCTAATTTAGAGCGCTATCCTCGTTTTAAGTGTATTCTTTTCACCTTATAAAAAAGCCTCCGTGGTGTTAGTCCACAAGCGAGCTATACCGACCGAGCGACCACCGCTTGTCGGCGTAGTTAGTGCCAACTTTAGCGAAAAGAGGGTGTTGCATGGTCAGCGCAACGAATCCCCACGGCCGTTAATCTCGGTTTTCTAGACCGGAGCAGCTATTTCCTTACAATAGCTGCTCAATTATCCTCACAAGGCTGAGTGGACCCCTCTCCAGACCCACTAATACTCAGAAAAACTGGCAGCGCCGGGAATCGAACCAGGACCTCTGGTTCTGTAGCCAGGCACTCTGACCACTAGACCACAGCGTCACTTTCTTTTTACTGTCTTGGTATCTGACTGAAAGGACAGAGCGAAAACAGGAAAGTAGCACACATTATTCACCATAAGGTCTGAATTACTAAAAGCGTCGCTTACTAAAGTAATATTTTTTTTCCTTTGTGCGTGGATTAAGAAACTTATTTGATGTTCTCTTTTCAGCTCTTCCTTATTTTTCCTTTTACTCCTTGTCTCCTACTTTAATAATTCTATGCTCTCTTCATTCAATTTATACAATCCTACATGAGTTTCTCATCTTTCCCTCTACATATGACTCCAATTAACTGTATCACTAATGTAAATCTCCTCACATATTCCTCTATGTGTCTGTTAGGATATATCGAAGTGTCGCCCTTAAAATTCTTTTTTCTGCAGCATTTCTTTTTCTTACGTTAATGTTTTTCCATGCCCATTTTCAAGTGTCGTATTATACCATCGGTCTAATAATATTTTACACGTATATGATTTTAAATATATACTTATGGAAAATAATATTTCGCCGAAATGTCTATGAATTATCCCACATTTGCAGCTAAATATTTTTCTCTAATATTCTAAAATTTTCACCATCTGAGCTGGTAAGTTTCCTAAGCATGTAAATTCTAGTACTTTCTTTATTTGTTTATTATCCACTAGAATTATTTATCTTGGTAATAATTTTCACGTAAAGTTTTATTCTGGTTTTATGACGAAATTTGTACACGTAACTACTGAACTGTTTTAAGTGAAGGAACGTTGATATATCGAATATAATTCATTAGAATCTAAGATCGTAGTAAATGTGTTTATAGATGAGTAGAATTGCATCTTTGATGCTAATGACTGATCTCCCTTCTTTCACTATTGTATTTTCATGATATTAAATATCAATAACACAAATATACAAATGGAAAAGGACGCAGTAAATTAGAAAACTTCGATTGAACGAAACATTGTGTTTATTTGACGGCTCAATTCTTTCCTTATATCACTCCAATATATTTCACAAAAATCCATCATCTAAATTAGTTTATAAATGTTACATGGGACTTTGATGGTCTCTGTAGCTTGTGTCCATGTTGTGGAAATAAGAAGGAAGGCAAGCGGAAACCATTAGCCTAGGAGGGCGGCTCTTGACTGAAGGCCACATGCTTAACAAGGGAAATGGCTAAACATCAAAGATAAGGGCTGCTGCAAAATGTAATATATATGTATTTAATAAAGGAAAGCACACAGACATTTAATAAAAATGATGTAAATATACAGATTGAAGTTGCGAAGAAATTTGTTAAAGAGAAAATAAATGTACACACGTTTCTTGCATCGCCACGACAAGGAAAGTCTTTACAAAGGGTAAATTCTTGCAAGAGATAAAGAAAAACTGCCTTTAAATTTAACTCCGCTTGAAATGAAAAGCCGTGTATTCAGCAAATTCTGATTTCACAGCGTGAGAAAAGAACTTAAATTTATGGATGTAGTGGGAAAGTCAGAAGGAAAGAGTCCACTGGGAAGACCAAGGCGTAGGTGAGTGGACAATATCAAAATGGATCTTAGAGAGATAGGATGGGATGGTATGGATTGGATTGATCTGGCTCAGGATAGGGACCAGTGGAGGTCTCTTGTGAACACGGTAATGAACCTTCCGGTTCCATAGAATGTTGGGAAATTCTTGAGTAGCTGCAGAATTGGCGGCTCCTGCAGAAGGGCTCAGCTCCATGAGTAAGTAAGCAAGTAAGGAACTGATTACATCTAATTAATAACAATGTTTTTGACGTTGTAGAGGCGAGCATGCTGGGGTAGCTGCCGTAATGAATCTAAACTCTTATTTAGAAGGTATTTGGTTCGAATCTCGGCTAGACTAACGGTACTCTGACATATTTTTCGCGTCCTTCATGAATCTCTCCAGTTGTGCGTCGAGAGAGAAAATTCAAACGGCCCGCAAAGACATACTACCAGAATTCATGACTGTTTACTCGTCTGTCCATCTCATTCGACGTTGAAACGTTGTTGCTAAAGGACATGCTAGTAAACTTTATAAATACTGTGTGCACTTTCCTTGTGTTTAACAAACAACGCTACCAGCATGTATTGCCGTTCTCCCTCAAGATGAAGGAATAAGGTTCCTCTGTAGCCTTGGTAACCACCTACTAGACTACAACAAGGTGGCATAACTCACAAAAACGTAATGGGGATTTTCACCACCGAGATATCGTAAAATCTCATATTGTCGATAAGAGTTGCGCACAGCGTCAAGCAGCCGTTGGCTTACTCTGTTATTGGCCGCGCTATAGCTCAAGCGGTTAGTCGCTGGCTTCCTACCGCAGCGGCCCGTGTTCGATCCAGGGTCTGGTCAAGTGGGATTTGTGGTGGACAAAGTGGCGCTGGGGCAGGTTTTCTCCGACTACCTCGGTTTCCTCTGACAATCTGCATTCCACCGATTTCCCCACAATCACCCTCACCTATCATCTGGGGCTGATAGAGTAGGCCAGAAGTGGCGCAGTACAAGGGACTCAGTCCCACCCCACTAGCAATAAAAAATACTCTGTTACTCTTGGTAGCAGCTTCTTGGTATTACCATTTCTTATGAGCATTATTGCAACATTTATTCCGG
>NW_019731236.1:1347273-1351556 GCF_002891405.2 Cryptotermes secundus | reverse complement strand
TGTGACAAGAGATGATGATAATAATAATAATAATAATAATAATAATAATAATAATAATAATAATATCACGTGTATCAGTGACTTGTAGACGGGGTTTCAATTGGTGAATCGATTTGTTGGATGTTCACTAGTCGTAACTACAGTCAATTACAACACTCAGTATTCCTGTAAATATAACACACAAAACAAAGTTGTCAGCATCTGCTTTTTTGGTGACACGATGAATCTTGAAGAGTCTGTAGTCTCTCCAATTATTAGTGACTTGTCTGGCAAGCTCCTCGTTATTTATTACTTTCGGCCGACCGCGTACAGAACACCTTATTCCAGGTTTCAGTTTCTCGTATCCTTTAGAAATCTTTGTTTATGTACGCGTTGTCGGAAATGTGCGTGAATCGTTGCCTAGCAAAATGGTTAGTTCCGTGTCTAGCTCCACTATTCTAGATTTTAGGCTGTTTACCGAACCTCTGCCTGGCAATGGACGCCTGGCTCCGACTCCGCTATTGCTGATTTCAGGCGTCATGTCAGAATAATAATAATTTTAGGCTTTCGTTTTAATCATTTTATCTCCCTGTCTCTTACACCTGTGCATATGCTTTAGATCAGTAAGAACTGCACACCTTACGTAAGACTAGATATAACTTCGGCGCACTATTTGCTTCTTCTAAATTCCATCCTTCTCTTGTGACAAATACTGGCCTTAGAGTTCCTGTTCCGCGCATTAGATAAATTTGTATCTTCAATATCTGCTTTTCAAGTACGAATTTCTGCATTTATTAGATGCGATTGATCTGCTAATATTATTTGCAGGGACTTTACAGTATTTGAAACCTTAACTCTTTCTTTTATTCATATTATATAATGGTACAATCTTACGCATTAAAATGATTATTGCATTCGGTACGAATATATATTTCTTCTCTAAACCTACGATGATTGGCACTATCGCATTTATTGAATTGTTATTATTGTGTGACATAAGCTGGACTGTTTTGTCCTGCGTCTTTTCCTGTGTGTGGGTTTATTTTTCCATCTTTGTTCTTGCTAATTCTGTAATCGGCTTTTGGAATGTTGAGTAAGCACGTAAATAAATAACGAACTGATTTAAATTGAATTATTTCTGTTGTGACTAAAATTATTTTATTGATTGCTACATTTGCGCATGTTCCGTATTTATATCGGAATTACAAATGTGGTGCTTTTTTGTGTTCTTCCAAATGTTATTTGCTAATGACTGATCTTTGTCTATGAGCAATCCTCTACTGACATTGGGGTTAAATATCCGTGTTCACTCATTAATGAGTCTTAAAGTTGTTCTATACATCTATACTAAGAGATGAAGATTTACAGGCCTAGTATCCACATTTTGAATTATTGAATTAATAAAAAGAATCATTAGGTTCGTCATAAGAAACCCAAATTTAATTTAAATTATGCAGATTTTTTTTTTACTTTCCTAAACTTATCAGAATTGTTATCAAATTTGATAGGCATCGGTGGTGAAAGTCAGTTGACAACAGTAAAATTATTATGTTTCTGGATATTATTCATCGTCTTGTTTTTATTTGAACATCGTTCTATTTGTTTTTAAAATGGGCCCAATCAATAAAGCTAGTCCTTATCTCCGGTGATAAGAACTAGATCTTTGATTGGGCCCAACTTATTACGTTTTACCTGAAGACGGAGACAGAATCCAGTCTCCGAAAGTTGCGTTTTAAATAAAAACAAGACAATGGATTATGTCCAGAAACATTGTTTTAATGCACCATCATAACAAACGTCTACATCTTAGTTGATAACGGGATTGAACCCAAGATTGCTACTTTTGGAAATATGTTTCAAATTTTAAAAAGGAATAAAGTAGTTTTTCAGTTTCACTCTCACAATATACATATAATTCTAGGATAATTTTACAGTTCTACATTACGACATCCTTCGACCACTATTTTTGACATCATCAAGTAGTCCTTATATGTACACTCACTCTCAAGTCTCCCTGCTATTCTCTTCAATTTATCATCGATCGAAGATAATTCACATTGTTGTTTACAGTGTAGGTTTCTTGTTGTAGACTTAAAGAAATAATGGGAATTATTTAAAACTGACCTGTTACCGTAGCAGCGGCAGTGGCTCCGATGCTGTTACGTCACCGCTGGAGGGGGGGGGATCCTGCATAGCGAAAATACGTCACAATATGTTTTATTTCTTTTTTTATCATACGATAGCCAATATGGTGGCCAGTCGTACTCGCTTTATAATTGGCTTTTTGGCTGCAAGTTACCATGTACACAAATAATACTTGAATTAAAATTAATTGAATTGGATTATTGCAAGCCTCTTTATGCCAGGAAATCATTTGGAATACATTACTGCCACAAGCCTTACAAACCATTCTGTAATTTCCACGTATCAGTAGACCAATAATTCGACTCCATATTCTTGATACCGTCAACCTTTTAAAATAATAAACCACAACAAATTTGTAAGCTCAAGATAGTATCCAAAGCGTCTTTCCTTCTCCAGACGTTATCTCAGAATAATTTGTAGTGAAATGTTGAAGTGTGTTATTTGTGACGACAGCCTTTTGAATACGTAATTTATTTTACAAAAACGGACCCAAGTCATCCAGTTTGCTCTAAATTGTCTTTGCACTTCTTCTGTCATATGGAACTTAGTGTTCTGCAAAATTTAATTCACTACATTAATATTAGAATTATTTGTATCAAAGCTTACTGAATCAAATAATTTCTTGTGCTTAATATTTTGTTTCTGTAGTTTATTAATTGTTTATTCTTAATTCTCACCGGCGGTCGCTCGGTCGGCATAGTTCGCTTGCGGATACAGGCCACGGAGTTTTTAATTCTGAAAATGTTTATATCCATTATTTTTACTTTTTCTAATACTAGGGGCTCCGATTTAACTTCTTACACAATGTCTATTACACTCAGTACTGACAAAACACAATTTTCAGTAAATCCTTCTAATTAAGTACTTTATTATGAACATGACTATTGTTGACAGATCTGCCCATCAGCAGAATTAGTACTAATTACGGCCAGCGGATACAGCGCTCTATCCACGCAATTTGATACCATAATCTCACACAGCTTTTTAACGCTTTTATTATAGAGACTTTTAGGCGCGCCCTCTGGTTCATAATTGTGCTGCCTGTAAATATTGTATAGTATATATAGTATATATTGTATCTCATAAGTAGTTCCATTGTTTTCTGTCATTTTTTAAACCTTCCCGCTCTCCTAGTTCAGTCTGATTCTCTGCATAATTTACTAACATTACTACTACCACTACTGCTACAGCTACTACTACAACTAATACTACAATTTCTATTATTATCACTACTGCTCCTAGTAGTGCTACAACTAATACTAGAGCTACTACTATTCTTACTACTATTAATCCTGCTGCTGCTAGTAGTACAACTAATACTGCAGCTATTACTACTACTACTACTACTACTATCACTACAACTAATACTTAGCTATTTCTGCTATTACTACCGATACTAGTACTACAATTAATACTACAGCTACTGCTACTAGCACTGCAACTAATACTACGACTACTACCAATACTACTACTACTACTAGTGCTACAACTACTACTACAGATACTTCTACTACTATTAGCACTACAACTAATACTACGACTACTACCACTACTACTACTAGTGCTATAACTACTACTACTACAGATACTGCTACTACTATTAGCACTACAACTAATACTACAACTACTACCAATAGTGGGAAGATATTAGCAACCAGACATCTAATAATGTGAAAGACATTATCGCTAATTGTTCCTATTTCTCAATTGCTCTCGACGAAAGCACAGATGTTTCGGATACTAATCAGTTACTGATATTTGTTCGTGTTGTTACAAGTGTGCTCTTTACACAGTACAACTAGAGGTGTCGATATTTGTAACGCTGTTAAGAGTGCAGCGGAGGAATTCGGTGGTTTTGAAAAATTGTCCTCCGTAGTAACAGATGGCGCTAAATCAATGACAGGGACAATAAGCGGTTCTGTTGGATTTTTAAGACAATCAAATTACTGTACCTACCTTGCATTGTATTATACATCAGGAGGCTCTATGTGCCAAATCAATTAAACTGTCTACCACCATGGCTACTGTCACAAAAATTACTAATTTGATCAGAGGAGGAAATCGATCACTCACTCACAGAAAATTTCTGACCCTCTTGGAAGAAATGGATTCTGCTTACGGGGACCTGCTTCTGCACACTGAAGTAAGATGGTTAAGCC
>NW_019731236.1:1312578-1347117 GCF_002891405.2 Cryptotermes secundus | reverse complement strand
GAAGAAGAAGAAGGCTTGGAGTTTAGGGACTACACTGAAATTATTTAAGATTTGTCTTCAGAGTTCGACCGACAATTTAACGATTTTGAAGGTTTCGACCTGATATTTCTTTATTCAGTAATCCTATACATTGTGATGTAGAATCTCAGCCGGGTCATCTGCAATTAGAGCTTTGTGAACTTCAATGTGACCCATCCTTAAACACATCTCAGGTTACTGGAATTGACTTTTGGAAACTGCTTTCACCAGAACGTTACCCACTGTTACGAAATTGGGCTCTCAAACTTTGCTCTGTTTTTGCAAGTACTTACATATGCGAGACAGCGTTTTCATCGCTGAAGCATGTAAAGTCTAAGAACAGGAACAGACTTTCAGATGTCGTGTTATCACATATTCTTCGAGTGGCAACCTCACAATTAGAAGTGGATTTTATATCATTGGTTTCCAGTTTTATGAAACCACAGTGCTCTCATTAAAACAGTGTGTATATGAGGATTTAGGTATAATCATTAGACCATAAAAACTATGATTGAAAGTCTTTTGTGCTCATCCCTGCTGAAAGAGGAATTTGTGCTGTTTTATGGTAAGTAATTGCAAATTTCAAGGCATTTTATTTTTCTTTCTTAAATTATAATTGCATTTTCCCCGGCATATATAAAACTAAACATAAGGCATGATCTGGCCAGTGTTTCTTTAAGAAAAAATGCTCTGGGGGTAGAAGTGATAGAAGGCAATAAAATCGATTGGTGAAATTTTCAATATCGGCTTAATATTATTGGTGCAACGTAAAATTTAGATACATAGGTTTAAATGCACTTGTTTTTATGCGGGTTGTGACTGATTCAGTTTGGGGGGCGATACTCCCCGACCACTCTTCTGAAAGAAACACTATATCTGGCCCCTGATGGTGTTCTATAAACTAAATTTGGCCCTCGAGATGTATTAGGTTGGCCAACGCTGGTCTAGACAATGTGGGACCCTCAACGTCTCACAACCCTATGGGCCTTCACGGCCTGGTAGGGGGATAGCTTTACTTTTACTTTTTACTTTTTATTACCAATACCACTACTACTGCTACCAACACTACTGCTACTCCGAGTACTACAACTAATGCTACAGCTACTGCTGCTATTACTACTACTACTGGTAGTACACTTAATACTACAGCTGCTAATATGGTAGAAGTAGTTTAGCAATCCTATACAGGAAAAGGTTAATTAATCACGTGGCTCCAGTCACAATTGCTGTTGGGAAAATTCTATCAAAATATCAATCAACTTCATGTACTGCAGCAAATGAAATATTGCAATCCGTAGCTCGGTGTAAATTTTATATGCAGAACCTGTATAATCATTATGCCAGATGTAACAGATGTCCTCTTCCTGTCCAACAACTAACACAGTATTTAAATTGTATATTACACAGTCAGAATAATTAAACCCTTATCCAAGTTTTCGAGCGATACCATTGCTTCATTACGTTTTTCAGCTACTGATGAATCATGGTATTAGCTTCGGATTTGCATGGCAAAAACGTTCAACACGTGTCAACAGACATTGTCATGCCTATCACGGGCAGTCGGTTGATGAAGGGGGCGTAACTTCACCCCCACCCCCACCGATCCTTATTCAGACAATGTAGAGATATAAATTGAATTGACAGTATTGGGCGAAAAATTTGCAATAGGGTGAGCAATGTATGGGCAGTTCTGATCAGACGGCGGTGTGTGTTTTGGAGCATCGTGTCAACCCTCCACTCCTTCCCCAATGTCTCCTTTGTTCGGCGATATGCACTGCTACGCACACGACAGCCCAATCCCTTCCCGCTTCTCTGGAGGCCTGACGCGTCGACCCGGGGAAAATAGGAATTCAATACTTTATTTTAGCCTATGAGAAAATAATACTGTGACTTCAGAACTCTACCTTTCTAAAAATTGATGCTATACATGCATACACATGTGAATGTATGCACACACAAACATACTCATACAGACATGTCTGTTAGAACTTTACTTGGTGAAATCTATCTCTCTGATCTACAGTTATATCTGAAGTGATGACTTGAAGTACAAGCTAATTAATGATCCTTCTGATGTACTCTAAAACCAGCTGAGTTTCAGTTGAAATCTACTGACATTGTTTCTGTCTGATCTAATATGGACAGTAGAAGTCTGTGCTTGAGGGGATAGCGAAAGCTACATTTCTGCGGCCTAATCTGAAATACGTATCTGTTTGAGGGACACACCAAGTAGCCCATATCCGTGATCAATTTAAAGTCGGGAGAGTGCCAAACTGATATGCATGCATAAACTGGATAGTAGTATAAAAAAATGGAGCTGTCGAATCTAGTAACGTTGACATGATAAAGAAAATGTAACAATCGCTCTATATTCACCATAAAGCATTCTACTGGTCGTAACTGTTTAGTTTATAAACAGCTTTCTCCAGATACAGGTTTACGCTACGTAATGCGAAGATATCTTATATCGGAGAAGTTTTATTCATAGAGCCTGTGGTTCTGTATGGTTTGAAACTCGGTGTTTGACATTAAGGAAGGAACATAGACTGAGGGTGTTTGAGAACAGGGTGTTGAGGAGAATATTTGGACCGAAGAGGGATGAAGTGACAGGAGGTTGGAGAAAACTGCATAATGAGGAGCGTCATAACTTGCACTCTTCTCCAAGTATAATTAGAATGATCAAGTCAAGGAGGATGAGATGGCAGGACATGTAGCACGAATGGGGGCGAAGATGAATGCATGCAGGATATTGGTGGGAAACCCAGAAAGAAAGAGACCGCTCAGAAGACCAAGACGTAGATTGGTGGATCTTTGAGAGACAGAATGGGGTGGTATGGACCGGATCGAACTGGCTCAGGATAAAGAGCAGTGAAGACGGTAATGTACCTTCGGATTCCATAAAATTCTGGTTAGTTATTGAGTAGTTGTACAACTGGAGACTTCTCAAAAAGGGCTCAGGTCCGTGAAGTTAGTTTATTCATGCATTTTGTATTAGAAACCAGGGTCTCCTAGACGAATATGGAGGATATATTTCAGCGATAAACTTTGTGGTTTGCTACTAGTCGTGATTGTTTACAGGCAAAATACGTTTGTAGTAATACAGAAAGGCGTATAGTCGTACATAAAGCCTAAAATTAAATAATATAACTGGTACATTAACTAATCACTCAGAGCACAATTCTTCTGCAGAAGATTAAACAGTGGAGCTCCACGAATTGTGAGTCTACAATCCGAATCACTTGGTACCCTGGTATCCGAGATCTAGTTTCCAAAACGGCCTGTTTAACGACCTTTCCGGATACGGTTGCTCAACTGTAGTCGCTCAGCTAGTTGAAAATTTCCTTGCCCTTTATAGAACCCGAAGATTGATTACCATGTTCACAAATCACAAAAGTTTCCTTTACTGAACTAAATGGGTAGATTCCACACACTCCTGCCCTATGTCTGCAAGACCAGTTCCAATCTTATAAATACTGTATAATTTTGTAGCTAGTTACGGACGTTTTGGAGACACTACTTCCCTCATGTTCAGGGTAGGTGACCTGAAAGTATTTGTCTCTTCTCTGCAGCTTCCAAACGGGCCCTGGGGCTTCTCCTGGTGCCTATGCAATGCAAAATACTCGCGATTTCATCGGGAATGAAGCAGCCGGAGCGTGAAGTGGAACAATCACATCTATCTATATGTGCTTCCAGTCCCATAAGTGTTTGTGCCGTGGTGCTTAAGTAAGCACATCAATAACTTTACTTTTTGGCATAAGTCTTGTGTTTTTAAAAAGCATATATTCTTAAAGATTACTAAAAACATGTTAGCTTCCACATCGGAATGTAAGATATGTGTACTGAGAAGCTTAGAGAGTTGTACTTACATGACAGCAAATTCTGAGTTAAGAAAACAGAGGCGTCTGTCTGAGCTGGAAGGCTGATGCGTGAAAATGCAGATGCACACGACTCTCGGCTTGGAGGGAACACTCCTGCTTCCAGTCACGGCACACTCTGGCTTTGCTTGCCGTGCTGGGTAAAAAATGTAAGTTTCATGATCTTCAGCTCCAAGGAATACGCTCTAAGCCGTGTTTCTTTATCAAAAGCAATATCCAAATTTCGAAGCTGATCTCTGAATATGTAACAGATTGCCTTGTGTGAATGTACTTAAGCTTTTTTCAATTCCTGGAATTGTATCGCTGTATGTTGTTATGTTTTGGAAAACTTTTCGCATGTCAACCTAGTATCCACACTCAACAGTGAATATAATTTGACAAAACTTGATACAAAGTGCCTTCAGATGGGAACCGGGATAGCCCAGTCAATATAGCGACTGGCTACAGACTGGACGGCTGGGGGATCGGAGTCCGAGACCCGATATGGGCAAGATTTTGTTCTCCTCTCCACGTCGTCCAGATCGCTTGCTATCCAGTGAATACCGGGACCCTTTCCCGGGGGTAAAGCGGTCGGAGCTTACTACTCACCTACACCTAATTCCGAGGTCAAGAATACGTTGGTCTATACATCCACTCTGCTATACGCCTTCATAGCCTGGTGATTAATTAGTTAAGCACAAGGACAACATTACCTTTTTTTTCCCCCTTGGCACTACAGCCCCAGTGGGCCTAGGCCTACCTCCATGAACTTCTCCGTTCACTTCGGTTTTTTTTTCTAGATCTTAGACATACGGTAGGACTCCTTGGGCGGGTGATCAGCTCGTCGCAAGACCTCTACCTGTACACAAACACAGAAAAACCCACACACACAAACTAAACATCCATGCCCTGAGTGGGATTCGAACCCACGATCCCGGCTTCTAAGCGAGCGAAGAAAGTGCAGGCCTTAGACCGCTCGGCTACCGTGACCGGCCCAACATTACCTTTACTGCCTTGGAGTTTGGAACATTTCAACAGGAAGTCATTTGACTGTTCTGCAGTCGAGCATTCATGACAGTTGGTCTTTCCCTTATTGTTCTTGTTTTTGTATGCATGAATTCATTTCGTATTTCACAAAGGTTCTCGGCATTATTTAGATGAACTTAATCTGTATGTTGACAACCCTTCCCACATGGCTCTATTAGTCCAGGAGCTGTTGCCCTCAAGAGCTGAATTTGTTATGCCTTCCTTACAGTCTTACAGCCCACACTTGTTGTCATGTGACTTCCATGCGTTCAGCCCCTCAAGAAAGCCTAAAGGGCCATGAGTTCGGGTTGGATGAAATCATTACAGCCTCTGTGATGCAGCTGTCCCTGTAGCAGTCCCGGAAGTACCTTTCGGATTGGACCCATTGCTGGTGCGGCTGTCGGACGATTTCCTGCGACGTCCTCCGTCATTATTCTTAATGCCCTCTACTGCTTCATGTAGAAAAATCTCCGAAGGGAGTCTTCAATAAGTCTCATTGCCAGTCAACCGTCTATCCGTCACTGAATATTAGTCTAATTACATTCAGGGCACATTTCGATATTCTGTATCGAGACCTTCAGGTGGAATCACATAATAAATTAAGAAGTATATGGCCACAATTAGATAGGTTCTGTTTCGTTTTATCTATAGCGTATTACGAAGAACTCGGGATAGCTCAGTTTTATAGCGACGGGCTACTGGCTGGACGGCCCGGGTTAGATTCCCGGTAATTAAAGATTTTTCTCTCTCCACAGCGTTCAGACCGAATTTGGGGCATACACAGCCTCTTATCCAATGGATGCTGGAGGCTGTTTTCCCGGAGGGTGAAACTACCGGGGTCTGTAACTTACCACTCACCTCCATCTAGTGCTGAGGTTAAGAAAAGTGGAGCTATACCTTCACTCCCATATGTGTTCATGGCGTAATGCTAAACTAATTAAACACAAGTACAATTTGACCTGTTATCCTGTTACACCCGAAGCACCGTTCATTCAGCAAGGACTAGTCTTATTATAATTAACGAGTATTATAATCCACGTTTAATGGGATTCTAGGTTAATACCCCTTGTACATTTTAAAATTCTTCACTAATTAATAAGCACTGTGGGAGCAGACCTCGAGGGGTCCACTGTTAATATCAGATCTAGCTACTGAACACGAGCTTCAGCCAGTTTCATCCGCCTCCAGCATCCACAGCCAGCCTTCATTACAACGATCTTAATGTTATTTTCCCATCTACTTTTCGGGTTTCTAAGTGGACATTTCCGAAGAAGTTTACCCACCAGTATTCTGTATGTATTTTCCTTCCTCACCGTAGCTACATGTCCAGCCTATCCTACTGGCTTACAGTTCACTACATTGACAATAATCTAATAGATAAGGAATCTTAAAACAAGGATTATGGGAAGAAATAAAACTTTCGTCCATCTAGCGGCGTAAAATGGAAGTAATACAGCAAGAAAGAAAAGAAAAAAAACTTCCTCGTTAAATAACGGCCTGAAGTGCTCGCTTACTTGTCATTTTCAGGTGCAAATATTTTTCAAGTTCACTGTTTTTAGTTATTTATAATTAATGTTCTTCCTCAAGATTAGGAGACTCTGTATTAGTCATACAAAACGGATGTGAGAATGTGAGAATGCGATTTCTTATATCAAAGTCATCAGAGTTTAGAAAGAAGACGAGGTCATATCGGGCTTACGAGAAAATAAAAACGAATTTTCTGAATTCATGTACCTTTGATTTTCAATGTGGCCCTAATTTCTATTTGTTTTTGTTGCGCTCACATATTTCAATTTTTTAATTATTCTCTTAAAGATTTATTACTTATAAGTAGTTAAAATATTGGTATTCCGCAGCGTAGTTGGTTGAGACACTATGCCAGAAGGTCGCGGGATCGAATCCCGGTGAGCTCATTGAAATTTTCCATTGACGCAATCCTTCCAGTCTCACTATGGCCCTATAGTTGAGTCAGTCTCTAACAGAAATGAGTACCAGGAATCTTCCTAGGGGTAAGGCTGACAACCTCACCACCATCTGTGAGTTGATTGGCTAGGAAATGTGGGAGGCTCGACGTCTCACAACGCTATGGGCCTCCATGGCCTGTCACAGGAGTAGATTTACTTTTTTTAAGAAGTTACAATATTTGAAATTATTTACCTATTCATGAAAGTTTTATTTTCTGTTAAGAACTAATTCAGAATCGTCTCCTATTTCGGGATTATCTATGAGGGACGTCGAAACTTATTGCTCTATTAAAGTAGTTTTTATATTCGGTACTGATATCAACAGAAACAGTCAGTAAGATATTCTTGCTCATTTGCTCTTGTAAGGTCTGAAGCAGTTCATGGCCACAGTATTTCTGTGAAGGTGCTCGGCTTCCGTTACAACCCGGGCTACTAAATCTCAGCATTTCATGCATTTTCCGTTTACAATTTGTTTCTTACATCAGAAATTTTTGGTTCTTTCGTGGGCAACGTGCAGGATTGTTTAAAAATGTAATTCCAGGAAATTGTATTTTTTATTTATTTCACATAAAATGTTGTTTCAGACTTATTTTATTTGAACTTCTTTGTGAGCTGTTTCACGGAGATGGTAAATGCACTTGTCTAAACTGTTGGCTGTAAGCGATTATGAAACTTTAATGAAGACGGTGAAATAGATGAAAGAGTTTTCCTAATTAGTACCGAGGCACTAAGTTGAGTCCGTGGTAAGAGTCACTTCCTGGTGGTGTAGATAGCTACGTCGAGTGCAAAACTCACACAGTCTCACTGCAAGAACCGATTATGTCTCCAGCCGGCGCAGTGTCTTTATACGCCAGAGGGTTTTGACTTCTGTTCAGTTACAGTGCAACTGAATTGTGAATAGACACAGTGTTCGCAAAAAAAAAGTTTGTTCCCTTCACCCCTGCGATATCGGCTACGTTACTATGACAGTAACAGGGCTTATAACTTGGTTTATATATATATATATCGTTGATTTAAGCAGCACCTTTCAGCTACCCAGGTTATTTTTTTCCTTTCCCCTTGCTCCCACTTTTGAGCAGAGCTGTGTATATTATATTCTGTGTAAACCGTGTCTTGTGATGTGTGTTCCCTTCTTAGCTGCGAGTGTTGTAAGAAAAACGAACCCCATAGTGAATGAACCACAGGCAAATTTTAATTAAGACACATAAGATGAATAATCTTAACAAGTTTTAGTGTGTGTAAATTAATTATAGTTGACAAATACGCACTTTTTAAATACTTTTTAAATAATTTTATAAAGCAAGCAATGCAATAGTTTAGCGTAATTAGGGCACCTGATGATGGCACTATGTTGCCGAAACATGTCGCGAAGTAACAGGTGAAACAGAGTTCACCACAAGACGGCAACTGTATACATATCATGGATGAAAATCGTGCAACAGGACGCTAAAATACAACATTATGAAAGTTATATTATTACAAAAGAGTCTGCATGAACGTAGTTGTCTTCGTTATTACAGTATTATTGAACTGTCTGGTTGTAAGAGTAGATCCCCTCTTATCCTGGAGATAGAGATAATGTGTTTCTTCTAAACCTTTATTGTCGGGTACCAGACTACACAATGTTAACAGACGCAGTGCCTCATTTCTCCACACGTGAATTTTGAGAGCGATCATTAAATAAGCAGGAACAGAAATCGAAAAATGCCGTCAGTTGTTAATATTTAGAATAAGCGCCGTGGCAAAATTGTTTGTGCAGCTAACAGTTATAGATCTATTTCACAGGATCCGGGATAGCGCAGACGGTATAGCGATTGGCTACGGGCTGGACGACCGAGGGGTCGGAATTCGAGTCCCAGTATGGTCAGAATTTTCTCTTCTCCATATCGTCCAGACAGGTTCTGGGGCCCATCCAGCCTCCTATCCAATGGGCACCGGCGACTCTTTCTCTAGGGGTAGAGCGGCCAGGGCGTGAAATTAACCACTTACTATTGTACCAGTGCACAAGAAGGGTGATGGAACTGACTGTAGTAATTATCGGGGGATATTACTGCTATCAACTTCATATAAAATTTTATCCAATATTCTTCTCTCAAGGTTAAGTCCATATATAGATGAAATTCTTGGGGATCACCAGTGTGGGTTTCGACGTGACAGATCAACTACATATCAGATCTTTTGCATTCGTCAGATATTGGAGAAAAAATGGGAGTACGATGAGACAGTACATCAGCTATTCATAGACTTCAAGAAAGCCTATGATTCAGTTAGGAGGGAAGTATTGTACAATATTCTAATAGAGTTTGGGATACCCATGAAACTAGTAAGGTTTATTAAAATGTGTTTAAACGAAACGTATAGTAAAGTCCGTGTAGGTAAACTTTGTCTGATAAATTTCCTGTCTAGAATGGTCTAAAACATGGAGATGCTTTATCGCCACTCCTTTTCAACTTTGCCTTAGAATATGCAATTAGGAAGGTTCAGAGAAGCCAGGTGGGACTGAAAATAAACGGGACACATCAGCTGTTCGCCTATGCCGATGATGTTAATCTACTGGGTGATAATGTAGATACCATAAAGAAGAAACTAACTTTAATTGACGCAAGTAAAGAGGTTTGTCTAGAAGTAAACACAGAGACAACTAAGTATATGTTGCTGTCTCGTCACCAAAACGTAGGGTAAAATCATGATATAAAGATAGGAAACAGATGTTTTGAAAATGTGGCACAGTTCAAATATTTGGGAACAACGATAACAGATTGAAACCTGATTTAGGAGGAAATTAAGAGGCGATTGAACTCGGGTAGTGCTTGCTACCATTCAGTCCAGAACCTTTTGTCTTCTCGTGTGTTGTCCAAAAACATAAAAATTAGAATATAGAAAACTGTAATTTTGCCTGTGGTTCTGTATGTGTGTGAAACTTGGTCTCTGACAATAAGGGAGGAACATAGACTGAGGGTGTTTGAGAACAGGGCGTTGAGGAGAATATTTGGACCGAAGAGAGATGAAGTGACAGGAGGTAGGAGAAAACTGCATGTTCTCTTCTCCAAGTATAATTAGAATGATCAAGTCAAGGAGGATGAGGTGGGCAGGCCATGTAGCACGAATGGGGGAGACGAGGAATGCGTATAGGATACTGGTGGCAAAGCCAGAAGGAAAGAGATCACAGAGAAGACCAAGTCATAGGTGGGTGGATCTTAGAATGGATCTTAGAGAGATAGGATGGGATGGTATGGATTGGATAGATCTGGCTCAGGATAGTGACCAGTGGAGGGCTCTTGTTAACACGGTTATGATCCTTCGGGTTCCATAAAATGCTGGGAAATTTTTTAATAGCTGCAAAATTGGCGGCTCCTCTAGAAGGGCTCAGCTCCGTGAGTAGGTAAGTAAGTAAGTGAGTAAGTACAAGCTTGGTGATTTGTATGCTGTAAAGTAAAGAAAGAGTTCTGCTGTTTATCTAAGCACCAGGTCATGAACACGTGAGGCGGAGATATAGCTCCGATCATGCTTAATCTCGGCACTAGGCGGAGGTGAGTGGCAAGTTCAAGCCACGTCTGATTTACCCCCAAAGAAAGATCCTCCGGTGCGGGATGATCTGGAAGTTGAGAAGAGAAGAGAAGAGAAGAGAAGAGAAGAGAAGAGAAGAGAAGAGAGGGGAGGAGGGGGGGGAGAGGGGGGGAGGGGAGGGGGGTTAAGAGAAGAGAAGATAAGAAAAGAATCTCTTTCTCCTGACAGGAATCGAAGCCCGATTCCTCGGTTAACGAACCTCTAATATACGTGGTATGATGGAGATATACATGCATAGAATGTTTTAAGGCTATCTTAAATAATTTATTTCATTTGAAATATCAAAAAGCATGCGTGCAAGACAAGAAAAGGGCCAAAGGACCTCCAGTTAGGTTTCTGAGATTGGAGCTAGGAGCTACATTGAGGGAGCGATTGAAACATTAGGATGCACGAGAACGTTTAGAAACAGAACAAACAGTAAAAGGAACGAGGCAGAGCCGAAGGAACTGGAAGAATTATATAGAAGTTTACCACAGCGAGCATGTTATCACAATTCTACGCCAAGACGTGACCTAGACTAGCCTAGGAAGAGATGCAAGGAGTTCAGTTGGCCACGGAGTGGAACTTCAGGCCCCGGCAATGGCACAGGACGAAACATCATTTTTAAAGTATAAAAATTCACTTCAGTGAACTGCTGAATAATAATAGCAGCTCTGCTAATTATCACACGGGCTCTATTGATACAATTGCTAGTTGTGCAGCGCAGTGTTTTAATTGCCTCTTTTATTGAGAAAATTGCGGATTTGAGTTTAATTAGTATCATCATGATCAAAATTTTGACGTTTTAAAATTCGTGGAACACTGCATCTCTTTAATATTCAATTGGGGTTTATTTCTGTTCTGACCCTAGGCTAAAATGGACCTGTTATGTGATGCGAAATGCATACAATAATACTATGTTGCATACTAATTCTGATGTTAAAATGTTAATGTTATCTGAACAGGTCAATTGATAAGCAAACATGAAAATTTTCAAGCGCCAGTAATTAGAAAACCGCGTATTAGTTGTATGGGTCTTATTAATTCTTATATGCCCATACTTGTTCGAACGAGTGATAATGGCGGAAATGTAATATCTCAGAATATGCAGCTCGGATATCCCCTTACTGCGACACTTCCCTTCGTACAAACCATTGTAAACATGCCTCAGGGCGCTATAAAATAAGTAAGCGTTCATATAATTATTAATATATAAAATATTTTGTTATTATCGTTGAACATATAACTGTCAGCTTGTGGATGTTACATTTACAGATATTTTAAACACGATTATGGGCTCATCATACGTAAAAGAAAATCTTGTATTTTACTTTGACAACACAGCATAAAAACATCTGCCTCTGTCCATCGCTAATTTAAGAATAATACAATTTTTGAACGTTTTAAGGAAATGCATATTTCGTTGAAACGATTGAAATATGTTAAAACATTTTATGTAGATTATGTAAATTTCTTTTTGCATAGTTTGCTTCTGAATTTGGTTAATTAAGGCCGAAACACTGTGGGCTGTAAGATTATTTTGTCGTTAAAATCTTCTACGGCAGATCTACTATATCAAATTATCGTTCTTAAATCAGCCATACGTATAGACATAAACTATACTTTACAATGTCCATCCGTCTGCCTTTCTCGCTCCTTGTGCAAGCAAATAAGAATTGTGCCGGATGTGTGTAATAAAAACTGCTGTTTTATGAAAGGAAGCTCGGAAAAATTGCAAATTGTATTGTTAAATGAACGGACATAGCTGGGACCCTGATGACAATGACTGCTCCTATCATTTATGACAAACCAATTAGCAATGCATTCCTTGAGTACAGGCTCTTATATTAGTGCATAATGTACGGCATTATGGCCCTGGAACGCGGAATTGTTTTGCTCAGCGAAGTCGTGTAAGCTTCTAAACATTTGAAATTTTCCGTAAAGGTGAAGACAAGAGACATTGGATGATTATGGACCAAGGATGGAATGGTATGGAGAGCAGAGTGAGAGAAGTCATCACTTCTGCTAAGGATGCCAGAGGACACATGACTTTCTGCATTTAATAGATGATCCCTATATGTTCACATAGCCGGGCGGTCTAAGGCATGCACTGTCTTCGCTCGCTCGGAAGCCGGGATCGTGGGTTCGAATCCCACTCAGGGCATGGATGTTTGTGTGCGTTTTTCTGTGTTTGTGTACAGGTAGAGGCCTTGCGACGAGCTGATCACCCCCCCAAGGAGTCCTACCGTATGTCTAAGATCTAGAAAAGCCGAAATGAACGGAGTTCATGGAGGTAGGCCTAGGCCCACTGGGGCTGTAGTGCCAAGGAAAATATGTTAACATATTTCCTCATTAGACAGTTGTATCCAGTGATTACAGTGCAGATTTTTCTGCACTGGCAGTTTATGCTTACATCTGAACATCGCGGATACTGTAAGTTTGTATTTTGGCCGCTCCATAGCTCAAGCGGTTAGTCGCTGGCTTCCCACCGCGGCGGCCCGGGTTCGATCCCGGGTCTGGTCAAGTGGAATTTGTGGTGGACAAAGTGGCGCTGGGGCGGGTTTTCTCCGAGTACTTCGTGTTCCCCTACCAATCTTTATTCCACCAAATTCTCCATCATCATAATCACCCGGGGCAGGTACAATAGGCCAATCAGTGGCCGCCGTACCGAGTGGACCCATTTAGACTCAACCCCCCACTAAGCGAATTAAAAAAATTAAGTCTGTATTTTTTTTTCCAAATATCAAAGTCAGTACTTTTACTGTGTCCTAATACAGAAGGTCGGGACATTTTGAATTGTAGAGTTTGGGAGAGGTTATTGTCAGAAAATAAGACATTATGAAACTGTAGAGGGCTCTGCTGTAACTCAGCCCGTTAGCCGCCAGCTACTCACCGCGGTGGCCCGGATTAGATCCCAGGTCATGTCACGTGTGTTTTGTGGCTTACGGTGAAGATCTAGGACGGGATTTCTGCCAGTACTTCGGTTTCCACTGCCAATTCTTATTCCATCAACTGCTCCATACTCATTAATCATCCTATCATCGAAGCTATATGAACCCAATGCTGACGGTGTCGTTAAATAAGCAACCGAGAAAAGGAAGCTGGTTTGGTGAAAGGAGTGTTGCATTGGGGGTAATTATTTAAAGAATTTAATATAAAATTGCTAAAACACCGGATCGTGGGAACATTATATTTTGTGGTTAAGATTTTTGGGGTTTAACATGCTCTGATGGTGTTCTATTTCACATTTTCCTTTTACTGTCGATAGTGGTACAAAAGACCATAAAAATACTTTCAGCTAAATACCCCTTTTATCAACTGATGGGATCTTAGTTGCCTGCAAAGAAAAAAGAGGGGGGGGGAAATTCTGGAGCTTTAATTGTTTCTTGCATCCTGTTGTGTATTTAATCAATATTAGAGTCAATTTTACCGACCACACAACATATTTTTATTATTATTACACTACATGTTTCGACCTCAAGAGGTCATCCTCAGGTGTACGAGGTATACAGCTGTGTTCGTACACCTGAGGATGACCTCTTGAGGTCGAAACATGTAGTGTAATAATAATAAAAATATGTTGTGTGGTTGGTAAAATTGACTGTAATATTATCTCTGGAGCTGTTTGCAAATTACGTAATTTGATTCTTGAACCCAATATGAAAATTTCTGCCTGGAAAGTAGAAATAACTGCATAAAGGGAAAATTATTTAAGGTATAAAATTTTGTTTCACATATTAAAATACGTCAACAAATGAGGAATTTCAAATACTCCTTCAACCCTTGTCCAGACACTAACACTGTAAATTAAACCGCAAGATGGCGCTACCCTTCAGTGTAGGCTATGTTAGAGAAGATAATATAAATGCACAACTAACTAGATTAATCACTTCTGAGGAACTACCAAACACACGTCAAAACGGAAATGTCAGACCTAGTTAGTTAGTTATTTAGAGAAGGTGGGTTTCCCCATGCACCGCGACCAATTTGATCTATTGTGCTTCCCTCTATGATATTCTACCAGTCTCTTTACCCTACCGATAAATGGTGCGTACCATCAGTCCCGCCGAGCAAGCGAGTTCGGCCACTTGCTTAGCGGTGTCTATAATGCTTACCCCATCTATCAGAGGCCTTAGAGGCTATTGTTGGGCGGGAAACGTCCTGGAATTTGGCTCAGTGATCCCCTTTGGGGATATGAGGTTCTTTTACGTACCGTAAAGTTACGACACGGGACACACAGCTTAAAGTCCCTCCCGGAGGACTTGTTTCCTGAATTTTTCCGCCCTTAAAAATTCGACGACCTCCGCCGGGTATTTGAACCCGCGTACCACGAGTCATGAGGTGAGAACGTTACCTCTAGACTACGGAGGCCGCTATGTCAGACCTGAATGTTAATACAATTGCATGCAGTTCATTAGCATGGAAGTTAACATTCGAGAGAATGTTGAAAAAACTTCCTCTGAAAACGGAAAATGAAGATATCTGAGTTGAAATAAGAGTAACAAATATGAAAGCAATGGCAAAGCTATGAAAGAAATTGCTGAAATATTTAGAAAGATTATCCGAAAACCGATCCCAAGGCTGCCATATGAATGTAAAGAGAACCGTGGAATGTTGCGAAGACGTCGAATGAAAAGATTAAATTGGCACAAATCAAATGTTTAACCCTTGATGCTGTTGTTGGTACTGGTGGTGGTATTATTGATATTTTCTTGCAAGATTAATGTCAGTAAAATATTTTTATAAATTATGTCACATACAGAAGAGAAAGAATTGTTACTGTGCAAAAGTATCTTCCGAAGAATGAGTTAAAATTTCATCTTCTGGTCTCTACGATCCTTACATGTCACTGGATTCACATCGTACCTAATGTTTATGTGTACACAGGCAGAGCTCTAATACAGTGTTGACACCTGTATGAGCATTTCTCGTGAAGATCAAGGCATAAAATACCACGAGTATTATGTCTTGGACATTATCCATCGTCTTGTCTATTTTCTAAAAACTGTCCTGTTTCTTTTTCAAAACATAACGTTTTTGAGACTAGATTCTGTCCTAGTCCTCAGGTAAAACCTACCGGAGATAGGGGCTAGCTCTGTCTATTGGACCCAACTGAGTAGGTTCTACCTGAGGACGGGGACAGAATCCAGTCTCCGAAACGTTGTGTTTTGAAAAAGAAACAGGACAGTTTTTAGAAAATAGACAAGACGATGGATAATGTCCAAAAATAATACTCGTAGCAATAGACTATCGTCACAGACTTTCAGTACTTATAAACTACCAATTTAGTAACAAATGTTTCTGCAGAGTTGTAATTACATTTAGTGTGTTTTACCGACGTTCATTTGAATTTTATTGCTTGAGTCCATATATATATATATAACATGTCTGCAAACACGGCCTTTGTCCTGTAATAAATTATCATTAGTTTTTATACATCCTTAATTTATAGTTTGCAAGTCACAAATAAGTTGAAGTTGGTTAATGCTGATAGAAGAAGTCAGTATTGATATAAAGCGGAATATGATCCCTAAGCTGCTTTTTAATCCACAAAACTCAGAGGATTTTGTAAGTGATTGATGAGAATTTCAGATCCACTTGAAATTGTGCTTCTGCTGTGTGCTTGTGATCTAAAGATGGTATGCAGACAAAGGAAGACAGCTAAGGCTCCACTGCTTCTGCAAATATTTAGTCGCGGTAGTTATGCGGGTGTACTCTTCCCGTCTTTCTGAGGGTTGACTGAATGGAGGAAATATCCCAGCTTCAGGGAAACACGAGCCTACACGAAAGGCACCGTTAAGTACTTTAATTATGATACTGTTACGTGTTTTATTGACTATAGATGGCGTTTGGATTGGTGAATAGATTTATTAACACCTTATACACCTACAATCAATCCGTACTTAAAGCAATACAGCGCTATCGCTGGTCTACACAGTTTGCAGTTCACCGTTACACACGCACTATGATACTCAGTCTTCACTAGTCGTACCCTGGTAACGTAATTAAAACAGTCTCACTGTGATTAAATCCTCTAATCATACATTATGAGTTCACAGGCTGATCTATAGTTCTTCTTTAACTACTAACTTTCCATGGCTATCTCTTACCGACAAATTAATTCTCATTTGTTGTACTCCGTTGTACGCTAACGTATTCCCATTTCTTGACCCTCTTGTTCCTTTAAATTTTGTTCCTTATATAGTCGCAGCACGAACCACACAGCACAGAAAACACAGCTTTGGCGCGGAGCTACTGAAAAAATCTGCCTGCGTTACTTATTCTATTGTTGTATGACGTCATGCACGCGTAAGCTTCGCGCGCGTTGCATAGCAACGGTCCATGAGCAGACAACAGAAGACACTGCTCCTGTATTGTTCGCAGCCTGTGTGTTGCGGGTATTGCCTAACAGAGGGTCGATATTACGTTGCGTTATGGAAGGAGCACAATTACACAGAATATTTTCACTGTGAAGTTTCTACAGTCTTGTTTCCTATTTTACTTAATGCCGGGATATGTCGGCAAGTATAGCGACTAGGATATGGGTTAGACGGCCGAGAAATCTGGGTTAGATTCCCGGCATGGGATAGAGACCTTTCACATCACTCTGGCGATTAAACCTGTTCTGGTACCCACCCAGTTTCTTATAGAATTGGTACCGAGGGCTGCTTCCTTGGCGGGCAACTGGCAGGAGCGTGAAGCTGACCGCTCACGTCTACAATGTTAAGGTTAAGAACGATGAGCTCTGGTTCCTCAGCCCAAATTCGTCTTAATGGCATGATGGTTAGTAATTAAATACAAGGATTTTTTTCTCTTTAACGATGCAGTCAGAGGTTATAAAACCGAAGCGGAGGATGAAGGGGAATGATGAATTTAAGAAGATGTGGATAAGAAACTTCAGTAACCCTATTAGGGACTGGGAACTTATAACAGAAACCTTGCCCTGAGCCGATATTCGAAACTGAGCAGAAGTGTTTAACTACTTAAATACAGCTCTTGGTGTG
This sequence comes from Cryptotermes secundus, assembly GCF_002891405.2. NCBI lineage: Eukaryota > Metazoa > Arthropoda > Insecta > Blattodea > Kalotermitidae > Cryptotermes > Cryptotermes secundus. Next base: position 1,329,705 of record NW_019731236.1, on the reverse strand, counting down.
CTACAAACTACAGCAAATTTAATACCAACTTGTTCGCCGTTAACTGCTAGAACTGCATTTAATATAGTACCTACTGTGAAGGGCTGGTTCTGTCAGATGACTTCAGGCTTGCAGTTCATCAATCTCAGAGCAACTACACCGAATTGCTCATCAAATCAGGATCACCTTGCGAGTTTGTTGAGAGATAAGAGAAATTATATAGAGGCTAGGCTTCCCGCCCTCTCCAGGCTGACAGCTCTATGTTTGCCTCTGTCCTCCGTAGTAACTTAGACCATAAAATTTAGCAGGGACAGAACCAAGTGCAGTTAACCTGTGGGCTACTACTCCTTGCATTTCCTGTACAGACTACTTTTATTTTATCTGCTGATTGTGCTATGACCGCCTCTGTGGTCTAGTAGTCAGAGTTCCTGGCCACAGAGCTAGAGGTTTTCGCTTCCCGGTGCTACCAGATTTTCTGAATAGTAGTGAGTCTGGAACGGGGTCCACTCAGCCTCGTGATGATAATTGAGGAGCTACTTGAATGGAAAAGTAGCGGCTCAGGTCTAGAAAACTGAGATTAACGGCCGTGGGGATTCATTGCGCTGACCACGCGAAACTCTCTATCCGCAAAAGTTGGCACTAACTTCGCCGACAAGCGGCGGTCGCTCAGTCGGTGTAGTTCGCTTGCGGACTAAAGCCACGGAATATTTTGTTTCTGTTAAATATAAATACCATTTACTCTATAGAACTTAAAATTTTACGTCTTCCTTATCGTCTGCTTCCTTTTGCTTGTAGGCTTCATGGAGTTGGTTTAAAATGTTTTTAAATTTTTCATCTCTTCATGGGACTACTACTTCATACTGCAACCCCCCACATGGTTTAGTCTTTAGTGTTTCCCTCTACAGAGAATGCAAGATTTTCTTGTCTCATCCCTTTACCATAGAATAGAGTCTGGATAGGGAGCACTCCACCTTTGTATTTGAGATTCCCGAGTTCAAACCTTTACTCGGAGACAAGCTGTTCTGACTGCAGCTTTTCATGATTATTCACTAATCATCTTATCATTCGACTCTGTGTAATTGGAGATACTGAATATACCGCTAAACAAAACAAGACGAGTAAGATTTGAGGTCTTCACGACGGTGACTTTGAAGAATGCCGTCTTCTGGGATGGGGCCGCAGCCACTTGCTCACGCTAGTTCATCGCTCGCAGATTTTTCTAGTTCCTCGCTTGCGGATTTTTCTACTCTGAAGTTGGAGGCGATACGTTCCTCCGAAACGCCAGTTCATATAAGATCTACACGGCGCCACATCCGAGAAGACGGCATTCTTCAAAACACGATGAATTTCATTCGCCATTACATCCAGATGCTTTAAATAATTCATTCCTCTTGGTGGTATACCAAGAATTTACGCTCCCGCCAACATAGTTCTCCCGCGTCATTGAAGCGCGCAGTCATCTCCACGATAAGGCGATTTCAGGAGAATCTAAATATAAAACCAGAATTGTCAAAATTGTCCTTCAGGAACCCGGTTCACGTGCGTGTGACTTCTGAAACACAATTTCTTGTTAGCAGAACCTTCAATTATCTTTATAATTATCACGTATGCCTATTTACATGTCTCCCGCTTGGGGAAACATTCGTCTAATTTCAAAATTCCCAATGAAAATTACCCTTGTTAATTGGATCGTTGTGATGGCAAAATCCTCCGGTTTCCAGTGGCACAAATTTTAACCCCTTAGGGCTTATCGCTATGAGAGTCCATTGAGAGCGCTGTTTGTATGTCTGCAGTGGGAAACAGCATTCAAGCGTCGAGAATTAGGATTTCACGAAGTGTGGAGCAAGTGGACAAGGACATGCTCGGCAGGACAACCATGGCACATCTGTCGTGACGATGACGTGTCGCACATAAATACTTGTAAGACACTTGAGTAAGCGTTTAATAATTCTATGGGCGTTAAGCGTCCTTTCCTTCAATAAAATAAGGTTCGTAATTTTTATATATAGTAAATCTGCGGGATTCTAGATAGCACAGTTTGTATAGCGACGGGCTATGGGCTGTATGGCTGGTGTTCGATTCCCGGCAGGGTCAAGATATTTTTCTCTGTACCAAAGCGTTCAGGGCGGCTCTGAAGTCCACCCAGCCTCTTACCCAGTGAATATCGGGAGCTCTCTCTCCGGGTTAGAGTGCCTTGGTCATGAAACTGACTACTCATCTCCACCTAGTGCCGAGGTCAAGCACGATGGAGCTACATCTCCACTCAACCATACTCCATGGCATGGTACTTATGTAATTAAATGAAGGGACAACTTTAACTCCTTATTTAATTAAATACCTTTGTAACTGGCCCGTATATTTCCGTGATCATTTTTACGCCAGCGAACTGAAGAGAGTAGAGGTTGCTGGCAGAAAGTACATCTGATTACTGATGTACAATGAGTTGTGTCGCGCACGTTCGCTCTGGCTGTTTTATGTCCGGGTGTAGTAGAAGCGTTTTTGATCCGTTTTCTTGGAAGTTCAGAAATTGATTATCTCTGTTGGTGAGCAAGAATTTTAGTGTACAGAGGAGAATATTTGGACCGAAGAGAGATAAAGTGACCAGAGTTTAGAGAAAACTGCATAATGAGGATCTTCATAATTAGAATGATGAAGTCAAGATGGGCAGGGCATTTAGCACAAATGGGGAGGGGGAGAAATGCGTTAGGATATTGGTGGGAAAGCCGGAAGGAAGGAGACAACTAGGAAGACTAAGACGTAGGTGGGTGGACAATATTAAAATGGATCTCAGAGTGATAGGATGGGATAGTATGGATTGGATTAATCTGGCTCAGGATAGGGGCTGCTGGCATGCTCTTGTGAACACGGTAATGAACCTTCGGGTTCCATATAATGCCGGGAAGTTCTTGAGTAGGTGCATAGTTAGCAGCTTCTAAAGAAGGGCTCAGCTCTATGAGTGAGTGAGTGAGTGAGTGAGTGAGTCATGACGCAATTCAAAGTACCGCCCCGGAAATTTAATGGAATTACTTGAAAATTTCACCGAAAGTTCTCAGTCAATATAACGGGATTTTGGCCCTAAATTCGAATAAAGCACCTACAGTTTGCAAGTCAAGCTTCTCGGTTCTCTACATGCATGATTATATCGAACTTGTTTAATTCGTCCCAGCCATTTGTCTTTCGTGGATTCTGATTGTTACTTCAGTGACAACTACACAAGACTGTAAATAATACAGAAAGATGAAAACTTCACACAAGCCAGTTAAAAATAGTAATAATTTCTTCCCTAACTCTTAAGGTTACCGGAACCCCCAAAGTTTACACAAGACTCTTTTTAAAAGTCCGTCGTAATTTCTCCTCTTCTGTTCTTGATATACATCATTCTTTTTCGTTTCTCTCTTTTTTCAAGTCCTTCTTTCAAAATATTAGCAGTTGGGACCTACATTTCCACCGCCAGCACCCCTCTCCCCCCCCCCCNCCCCCCCCCCCCAAACACAATTCACTTCCAGACTAAGCTTTGCTAGGTGGCAGCAGTGGTCCGGATTCTTCTCACGATCCGAGCTAGAAGACTGATGACCTGAGGGGCAGACTATGACATCAGAGCTTACGGGTATAGAAGGGGTGCAGTTGGGAATTTTCCTTTACCATTTCCTTCACAGTCACCTTGGGAAAACAAAGTATATAGGAAATGTTGTATCTGGCCGCGCCGCTGTTCCAGCTGCATATTTGCTACGGCACACGAGAAGGGGGACAGGAATATCCTCTCCCTACAAAGATTCATGCACAAATGATTGCTGTTTCCTGCATCTCGACATGAAGCTACTTAAACTAACATTTGGTATTTCCATTGAATTTGTGAGAACTGTGTTATCGGGTATTGTGAGCAGCCTTGATTTTATTGGGAAGTAGAGAGAAAAGTATCAAGGGAAAAGCCTTCTCAGAAAGTTTCTCCGGTGGGGTTTACTTTGATGGATAAGGTGTTTATACACTACTGAAACTCCTCCAGAAGCGAATGAGAACGAGTAAACTCGCAGTTTCCTTATCTAGAGGATAGGTACTGTGACAGTTCTTGAGCCCTTTGTAAAAAGGTTTACTTTCCCTCAATGTTTTATTTTTTTATCTTTATTGCGGGGGGTGAGACTGAGAGCACTTGGTACTGCGGCCACTGTTTTGTCTACTGTAACAGCCCCAGATGATAGATGATGATTGTGGAGCAGTCGGTGGAATGCGCATTAGTAGGGGAAACTGAAGCATTCTGAGAATATCTGCCCCAGTTGCACTTTATCCACCAAAAATCCCATATGACTCGACCCGGGTTCGAACCCGGGCCGCTGCCCCGTGAAACCAGGAAATAACCTTCTGAGCTATGGCACGGTATTATCCTTAATAACTAAAGTTAAAATAGCAAACAAATCTAGTGCTCATTATACCATGCTGATTGGCTGATCTGTTGACTAATTAGTCTGAGGTATTTGCATTGCACGTGGATGCATTCTTTTTTTTTTTCCCCCTTGGCACTACAGCCCCAGTGGGCCTAGGCCTACCTCCATGAACTTATCCGTTCACTTCGGTTTTTCTAGATCTTAGATATACAGTAGGACTCCTTGGGCGAGTGATCAGCTCGTCGCAAGGCCTCTAATGTGGATGCATAGTCTGAAGCATCTACGAGCGTATGGGTACACCATAACTTGAGTAGGTGACAGTTTGAAAGAAACCCCTCTTTGTTCAACGAGATTTCCACCATGGTGATCCTGATAACAATCGTATGTTGGAAAGAGAATCTAGTAACATTGTAATGATGATATGATGATCTGCGTCACTCTCTGAGAATGACACATCTTTGAAAGATGATTTGGACAGAGAACATCTTTGCTTTACTGAGAACACATTTGTTGTACTATCCTGTACACTAACATTCGTTCTGCATCTTTTTCTTTTCATTCAGTACTTACAGAGTTCTCGCTGTATCAATGCCGAAGGTATTATCTGGTTTAATAACATGTAGTTGAGTATTTGTAGCGAATGTAATGAAGGCAAGACGAAGCGAAAGAGGCCAACTTGCTGACATTTATTTCGAGCAAACTTGGCAGAAATGTCATTCAAGGTGAGCGACTTAGCCCGAGATTCGAACTGAATTCCTCAAAAGTGCGTAATTGGGTCAAACGTACACTAGTATACAACTGGTTAGTCCGGTAAGTTAAACCGTGCACTTCAATGTTTATACTAAGTATTTATGTTCTCTTCTGGTAAATATATGTTTCGGGAATGTAACCAGGTCGCACACCAAGAATAACAAGCAACTACTACGAAACATTCTGTGGCTTATTTGGAAGCCGAAATTGCTTATAGCTTTGTATTAAGGTCATGTCTACAAGTACCTTTGCTCTTCTTCTGACAGATCGCTAGGAATTCGTTGTACTCATAGCTAGTATATCTGAATATATAGTTAGTTAGTTAGTTAGTTATTGGAGAGGGTGGGTTTCCCCATGCACTTAGACCTGTCTTGGTCCATTGTGCTTCCATCTATGATATTCTACCCGTCTCTATATCCTACCGGTACTGGTGCTTACCATCAGTCCCGCCCAGCCAGCGAGATCAGCCTCCACTAGCTGAGCGGTATCTTTAATGCTTCCCCCATCTACCAGAGGTGTTAGAGACTATTACTGGGCGGGAATAAAATGTGTGATATCGCACAAGCAGAGTAATAGGACTGCAACTTCGAAAAATGAACGTTTACAAGGAAATTACTTGAAGTGTTGGCATATGTGTGTGTGTATATATATACACACACACATATGCCAACACTTCAAGTAATTTCCTTGTAAACGTTCATTTTTCGAAGTTGCAGTCCTATTACTCTGCTTGTGCGATATCACACATTTTATTCAAATTATCTGAATGTTTATGGAAGTGTTTCATTTTCGTCTCATAGCAACAGCGCGCTTTGCTGAAGTTTGAAGTGCTCTTTAGTCAACAATTTACGTCATATTTTGTTAGCTAGTGGCTGAACAGGCCGATTACATTGGCCGCGATGTCTAAGGCATGAACCGTCTTCGCCCGTTCCAACATCGAACACTCGGATCGTGGGTTCGAATCCCACTCGAGACATGGATGTCTACGTGCGTTTAATCTGTGTTTATGTTGTTCTGTGTTTAGTTAGCGGCCTTACGACGGGCTGATCCCCCGTCCAAGGAGTCCTGCCGACTGTGTATAGAATTAAGAAAATTAAAAATTGTCCTAGGTCAAAAGAGCTATAGAGCCATAGAGAGAGAGAGAGCATGTGCCGAGCACAGAATTGCAGTTTTTCTTCAGTGCACATAGAAACAACTGCTTTACTATATAAAGAGGTTAAATGTATGAAACGTGTTTTTATAAATGGATAATTGTTATAATTGTAAAATTATGTATTCGGATTGTATGAACGCTCTCAACGAAGTATTAATATTTCTGCCACAGTTTCGTTCTTCATATTATTATATGCTATACCGAGGTTCCATTATGGCTTATCGCTTGAAAAGTTACTATTAATAATACTCGTAGTTCTACTGTTCATTGATTCACGTTCTTCTGTAGGCTCCTCTGCTCTCTCCACTAAATCAATTCTACGTGCGCGCGTTGTCTTCCAACCCCCGCACTCTGCACGTGTTTGGCGGGCGGAGGGTCCACCGTCTCCACAGGATTCGCGTTGTTCTGAATGTAGAACACATTGAGGACATTGAGGACATTGAGGTTCCTGATTTACTCGTCTGTAAGTTGGAGGCAGCTGGACTTTGCATTAACGAAAGCAGTTCAGGTGTATACGCAAGAAGACTTTAGCGAATGAAACTGACGAAAAGTTAATTTACAGCTGTAAGTATCAGCACACGACAAAATAACTCCTAGTACTAACCGCATGTGTTCGTCAAAAAGTGGAGGGAGTAATAAATCTTGTGGTTCGGTAGATCGGCGAAAATCTGTACCCGCTGAATTAAAACCAAGGAAGATTCTTTACTACTAACCTCGACAGATTCAAATTTTTATATGCCTCATTTTGTGAGTTTCATTATTTGGTGTATACAAGAAAGAGATTTCAACTAGAGGGTTCTGTACAGTCGGATATTAGGAATGACTGTAAGAATTATTGGCAGAAGTGGTCGTGGCTTATTTTGATTCACTATCCGACATTATACGGCTTGAACCGAGCACAACCATTAAAAAGTGGTCAAATTTGGTGGTTGTTTGAAATCGAATTCTATTGTTCATGAATGGAGTCGGCGTAGCTCAGTCGATAAAGCGACGTGCTGTAGACTTGACTAAAAGTTGATTCCCGGTAGGGCCAAGAGATTTTTTCTTTTCAGTAATATCTAGAACAGCTCTGGGACCACCCAGCCTCATGTAAATTTCGTACCAGTTCTCTTCTTCGGTGTTAAAGTGCCCAGGTCAAGAATGGTGGAGGTACACCTCCATTTCCTCAAACGTCTTCATGACGTAATCCTTAATTACTTAGCACCAGGACTTTTTCCAGTACTCTCATTACTCCTGGGCATAGAGAATAATTGAAAGCCACTCAAATGTGACTTCCGATGGTCAGAAGTATTCAGCGCTTATAACTTACGTCATCAGACTCTCTGCTCAGCGAGCAGTGAGAAGTGGCTTACTCCGAGCTCCGCCTGCTTCTACACGAAACCCAAACAGACACGCGGTGTCACTTATATTTCCCAGGTTTTGCTGTTGCGTTTAAAATGCTCCTGAGGTGGTGGTGGGTTGCACAAAAATAAGCATGTAAGATAAATCGTCTTTCATCCCACTGTTTGGGATTCAGGAGTACCGAATGACGTAGCGGTATGCATTGAACTGTTTCACATACGGAAAATTGGGGCAGAAAAATTCAGAGCTTGATTCGAGAGGGGGGAAGAGAACTAACTGGGTTTATCCTCTTATGTAGGGAAGGATCGATCCAGTCGGAAACTCGACTTCCCGGAATTGCAGTTTCAGAACTTTCAAATTTGTAATTACGTGAAATCCCTTAAGGGATATATACGGTTTCAGCATGAACAATAATTTTCCTTTAAGTTTTCATAGGAACGAAATTCAATATTTAACACCAGTTAATGCATAACGTAACATTCGAGATTTTAGAACTCCTGCCACTTACTGTGGACGTATCCGGAACACTGAATGAGGCTATTTGGGGGTTTCCTCCAAATACAGGCTACTTTCGATTCCGTCTACACCCTTCACACTTCATCATTCAGAATGATCTACGAATCGAATGCCGTGTAACCCGCGTCATTGAAACACGTACTGGGTTGTAAAGAAATACAAAGACGGACACATCAATCGTTGACTTTTGTTTGGATGTCGGTTCGCCATATTAGTACAATGAAAATGGGTTTATCTGTTACCCGCAACCTAACAAACGCTAATAGTAGGCTTTTATTGGCCCACGGCTTGAGGACATTGAAGCTACAGCCAAGATTCGAACTGGATGTCTCTCAAATACATTTCCTGATCGTTACCATTACAATAACCAGGAAGGATCAGGAATTTTAACAATGAGTGGCGTCACATATCAGTGGCGGTTCAAGCAACATTCTTGACATTCTTCTGTGGACATCCGTGCTTTGAAGTGGTGTGCTACTGGTCGAAATGTGTTACCTGTTTAGCGGCAGATTCACTTACATCTATGGAAGTTCTTTTTGGTAATTTGTATTGTTGTGCCCGTTTCATTAGAAGATAAATTTTATGTAAGTTTGAGTAAGTAGGGTGACATCGACAGAATGCCTTACGGGAACCGGGGGATGGGGTACTGTTATGTCTCACATCCTTCAGCCATCCGTTTAACAATTGATTTGTTTGTGTAAAAATGCTAACGGACATGGTGGACCATATATGGGCAAGTTTCTACAACGGAAGGACCCGGACCAATGAGAATAGTCGATTTTTGGGCGTTTTCCCGAGTAAGCAGCAATTGCGCTTCCACAGGAAGATCACGAAAACCCCTTAGCCGCAAGTACTTGAGAGAGCATTTTGGGAGGATGTTTTGCCACTAGAATGTGTGTTGGACGGAGAGGGGATGACGCCATTTTGCATCATCATCATCATCATCACATGCTTTTCAGCAAAAATGAGTAGACTTTCCCGTGCTCGGGTCACTGGCTGGAAGGCTATAGAACTTGTTGGCACCCTCCAGTTTCTAGTTGGACATTGCATGCAGCTAACCATTTCAGTAACCTAATTGTACACATACTTCACCAGATTTGAGATACTGGGTTTTTCTTCTATTTCCCATCATTTCGGAAAGCTTTCGTCCCACTGGACTGAATAAGAGGTATCCACAGCTGCCGATAGGGGTGAGAGCGGGCATTGACCCTTTGGGGCACAAAACTGTAAACACATATAATGAAATATATGGAACATCTCCAGATAATATGCCAATATGCTGTACACCCGGGACTCACTGATCTGGTTGAGCGCACTGGAACATTTCCGTAGAGGTGGGTGCTTGGTTCATTGCTATTTCTCAAGAGAAATCCTTAAAAATCTCTGTCACAAGAAAATAACACAATTTGGAATCGAACACTTCAGTTGAACTATACTTCACACTGTAGGCTAGGGCAGCAGCGGCTGACAGTACTCTAGATGCAAAGTGAATTTGGTGGCGGCTCCGGATAGGATGTATACAGCTTAAGAAGCCGTCGGACCTTCTGAAGGGTTCTAGAGCTTTCTAGGAAGTGTTACTAAAATCTGGTAGCCCTCCACCGGTTTATTTGTAAATCTGTACCCTGGTATGTCTACAGAGAGACGTCTGCAAGAAGATGACCTACTGTTCCGCCAGTAAGCGGCCTTTTATACCGGTAGTCTCTGAGTGGAGTGGTGAGGAGGGTTAGTATAGTACAGTAGACGCCATAAAATTGTGTTACGTAACAATTGCTTTACGCGCGTTTATTGACGTTAATGTTGCTTTACGTGTATATAAAATTCAGGAAGTTATTCCAGTAAAGTGTTACAATTACACACTACATGCCTCTCACTGTTGGTTTGTTGGATTTAAAATGGAACGTAATTTGTAAATTCTGAAGTCCAGTGATTTAGGTTAGCATTTTTTAATGGACCCAACAGGGTAGGTGTCTGTCAACCCTCACCTGAATATGGAAGCAGACCCAGTTTCCTAAACGTTGTATCACTTATCGTTCTTTACTAAAACGGTTATTGGACGAGTCCAAAGTCCCAAACATTGTTAGTGTAATTTGGGTTACAAATTTAAATTTGCTATTAGAGTTACTATATTTTCAAATTTATCACGCAACTTTCAAATAAACGTGCTACATCATTACTTAATAAATCGATGCTGTGTAGTGTGCATTTGGTGAAGGCAGGCATGGGAACTGGTCGGCAATGGGGATGGTTTGTGAATGAAGGTTCGCATTACACTAAAATGGCCGAGAAAGCAATCCGTGCCACATAAAAACGGTGTTTTAAAAGGGGTGGTTTTTGAATGAGGGGTGCTTTAGAGAAGTTTCGTTGCATTTGCTAGCTATCATTGCTACTAGGCTGTGTATGTCAACACATTCTTTGTATGCGTAATTTTTTTGAAATATGACCAACAGGGAAGTAGACTAGTTACACCATAAGTGAAACCTAACAGTTCAAATACAATGCACTCGCACATAGTACAGATAACTATATTATAAATGGATTACCACGTATTATGAAAATAAAAATAATGTGTCATATTTACGTACTTACTCTGTGTAACAAGAGAGTTAACTTACAGCTTTAGTCCAAGCGTAATAAAATAAAGATATAATTGAATTAAATGTCTTTTGATCATGTATTGAGTTCAGTGTGGGAGTACTATCACTTTTATATTTTCTTCGGAGTGTTTGTACTCGTGGCTTGATTCTGAGGAAAGGAATGGATTTATTTTACCCAAAGAAATGCTCGTACACAGAAATATGGGCGCTTGATCCCACCGCAAGTGAAACTGCGATGAATGAAGCTTCAGAAACATGTATATACAGTTCATAAACCGTTCAGATATTTCGATATGTCAATAGCTATGAGCTGGAATATTTCTGGCATCTTATTTCTTATTTTTCTTTCGTATTACGTTTGCTTTTGAAATAAGAAGTAGCAAAGAAAACATATAAAAAGTCTTGTGAAGATTTCCCCAAAGTTGAAGTTACCGTTATGTTCAGGTCAGTCCCTTTCTTCGCCCTTCTCACTTCTCCTCCTTGTCCTTAGGTGATAGTGTAAAGGCCTATACGTTTCTTTCAAAGACGAGATCAGCTGAAAAATGAAGCCAGACATCGGCTCCAGGTGTCTTGTTGATCTTTATTATATCCAAGCAACAAGAAGGCATCCATGTTTTAGAAGGAAAGTACAGGGAGCAAGATCACAGATGAGGTCAAATGTCCTTGCTGGCACCGGGAATCGAATATTGATTTTTCTTGGGAAGCCGAGTCGACAGGAGTGGGTTGTAGACTGTGTGACAGTGACATACTATAGAAGGTTTACAGTTCCACAGAAAGAGATTTACTAAATATCAAACAAATCTTTTTCCAGAAAGAAAATTTTGTAATACAACTATATGCGTCATAATAAACGATTGGTAATACGTGAATTTGTATCAGATAATAATAAGTATGTAAATTAAATATTTTGGAACCTGTGGGGCACGCAGTAGCGTAATTGGTTGAGGCACTATGCTACAAGCCGGAAGGTCTCATGTTCGAATCCTGTTGGGGTTATTAAATATTTCAATAGACCTAATCATTCCATCCGCATTATGGCCCTGGGGGTCGACTCAGGCTCTAACAGAAATGAGTATGCGAAATCTCCCTGTGGGTAAAGGGCAGCTGGCGCGTAAGGCTGACAACCTCAACGCCATCTGTGAGCCGAATGTCTGGAACATGTGGGAGCCTCGACTTCTCAAAACCCTATGGGACTTCACAGCCTGCTACAGAGATAACTGGATAATCTGAATTGGTCCAGATGATGAGATAAAAAAACAAATCTTTAAAACATTATAAATGGAATTGCGTACGTACAGACACAAGTACAGAATAGAATACGGAGTCGGGACAGCACAGCCGGTGTAGCTACTGCTTACGCACTGGAGGACCGGGGTTGAATTCGCGCAAGGGTAAGATTTCTCTCTTCTCCCAAGTGTCCACATTGCCTTTGGGGCACACCCAGCCTCCTATCTAATGTGTACCGGGGATAAAACGGTGGGGGCGTGGAGCTAACCATTCACCTCCATCTAGCGCCGAGGCAAAGAATGATGGATTTACACCTGTACTCCGCTATATCTCTACATGGATAGAGCTGAATTCAATAAACACAGGAACAACTTTATTTTTGTTTAGTAAAGCAGTGACAAGCGCACGTGTTGTACGAAGTGTGAGCTGAACCCGCGCTGACATGCGGGACTGGTATACGGCGTCAAACTTGAGGTTGTCGCCGCCTTGACTATGAAGAACACTGTTTACCGAGGTATGGCCAGATTACACAGCGTCACATCCGACATGACAGTGCGTTTAAAAAATGGAATTATAAATGGCAGAAATTGTGGTAGACATTCTAAGCGTCCTATCTAGATAAGTGTGAGTAGACAAAACTACTATTTTACTGAACTATGGGACATGATTGAGATCGGCAATAGAACTGAAGAAGGGTCGCAAGGAGCACTCAGAGAGAGATGAAGACGTGGTCGAATTATAAACCTACAGCACGAAGAGTAGGAGAAAGATGGAGAAGATGCCGGAAAGTGNAGATTTAAAACCCGGACCACATATTACTAAAATGTTTTACTAGAGAATTTAAGTAAATATGTCTGCGTTTTTCAGTTTTAGTCAAAATTTGTCAAAAACGGACACTTTATATGTTTCTGCTCATACACCGAGATCAGCTCTGATGGAAGTCACTAAACGTTTATCTGAGCGAGAAATATTTCGATTGGAAGTTTCACAAACACTGAAAATTGCACAGCGTCAAAAGTTATTTCTTGTTGAAATGAAATAAACTAGTAAGGGGTAAAAATTGAGAATTCCCATTTCTAGCTACGATTTCATCAGATAATCCTTCAGTTGATCCTGCTTCACACGTGTTAGCCCGCGAGTGTCACGTGAAAACTCCTAGACAAACAGCATGACATAATTATCATCGGCCTACTAATAACAAACTAGAAGTGCCTCCCCAAGGGCGGGGCAGACACCTTTATGCCAATTTATGAAACTGAGGCTGGTTTCTCATTTAGATTATGTGTGAAAGACAAGAAAATATACCGACAGGAATAACTGCCGACACCGGTCCGCGTATGTGTTCACCACACTGAGAAATGTTTCAAATATGGCGAAAGTCTTGATAAAAATTATGTTGCGATTCATGTACAAATGTGTTTCTGTACGGTGGGACGGTTTTGAGAAAATCGACAAATGATATATTTAAGCTTATAGACCTACAAAAATGTATTAGTGGATAGGAAGCTAAGTTAAATTCTCCCAGCAGAGCAAGATGAGACCTCCAAAGCTGCGCTGAAGCGATCAGCCCAACTCCTAGTGGAAGGCAACGGATTAGAAGGTCCAAACCTCGATATTGATGATGTTCATGATGATGCCTCGAAAGTGCGTATTTCGTCGATGTATGTTCAACAGTTCAAGATATAAAACACCAAGCACATTGATACAGCTGTGACGCGCTAGAAATGTGTCCAGTAAGTGTTCGGTTCGGATCTCGGCCAGATCACTTACTATCCTGACAGAGGATTTTCTTGTTTCCTCAGCCCCTTCAGGCAAATGCAGGGATAGTACTTCGTTGAGATCACGAACGTGTTCTCCCAAATATTTTCCAATTAATCAATCATCCTACCACCCTACAATCTATACACAGTCGGTATGACTCCTTGGACGGGGGATCAGCACGTCGCAAGGCTACTACCTACACACAGAACCACACAAACACAGAATAAACGCACACAGACATCCATGACTGGAGTGGGATTCGAACTCACTATCCCAGTGTTCGAGTGGGCGAAGACAGTTCATGCCTTAGGCCGCACGGTCGCTATGATCGGCACTAGGCTGCCATACAAAATATAAAACATAGAGAGAGAGACAGACAGTGGGGAGAACCTCATTTCTGTGCATTTATAAGTGGGCATTGTGTAAAAACACAAATATACCTGCATTTTGCGGAGAAAATATCGCAGTGCTTATATAAATACACTTACGTTTAGTGCTTTCTACTCTGCAGATTATTGCTTAGTTTAACTAAAATTTCCTTCCATATTCCAGTTCTTGTCGGTTGTTTAAAAGCAATTAAAAATTCCGTCTCATTTCCTGCACTCTGGCCCTCTTTACCATCGTTTCTAAGTTTCGTGTTTGTTAGACACTGGAAACATTTTCTGCTTCCTCTCCAATGGCCTTACAGCACTGTTCGAATGTTGACCTTTTACATCATATGCATTAAAATCTATCCCGCTCTTTGATAAAATTTTTACACAAGTTTGAAAGCAGATTAACTGAAGAGTGGTGAAACACGAGACCTCCTTACTCAGTGACTTTAGAAGGTGAAATTGAAATAGTAACTTAGAGTTTGACGTAAATAGGAATAGTAGAACTCTTTTAAGTACTCTGATATTTATTTTTTTTTCAACTTTTTCATTCTTTCTTTATTTGTTTCTTCTTCAGCAAAATGCCTTATGGAAATGTAGTGGTAGTATCATAAATTGTTCATGCGGTTATTATATGACACTGTATTAACGTATTAGTTTATGTAGCGTCGAATAAGCTTGACTACGAATTTTTATTTTGAATCGTGAATCATTTATTCTTTCGCTTGTTAGTATGGTACATAAATTTCAGAAGCTGTACGTGGTGTCAAATGAGTTGGCAAAATATTTATGAATTATGAATAGATAAGGGTTTGAAAAGAGCTCGTGTTAATCTGTTTGAAAGCATTATACCAACTTCCGACTGTAGATATAAAATAAAACCGCTAGAAACAACAGTCAGTATACGATGTAGGTTGTAGTTGCTGAAATTCGAACCCAGTACTTCACTAACAAATATTTAAAACTTCACCGCTATACCAAACACTGTGTGCGATAAATGAATCCGAATGGATATGGAAACAGTGCTAATGGTTTGTTTTTGCTCATGGGCCCTTCATTTCCCTGTAGAAGCCTAGAGAAAACCACGAAGAAACAATACAGCTGAACGATGTTCAGATCCTTGCTGAGTCTGAATGCGACCTCGCGACCAATGCTTCTGAGTGCTATAAAACAGTCCTACTATATTTCAGATCTAGGCTGGAGTTATTACGTACTGCATCACTGTTACTGTTTAGTGTACAGTATGCTTATTTTTATTAATATTAATTTATATAAAGGAGAAGATCGAATATAATTCCGTCGCTAATTTCTAATCAAGTTCTGAAGTAATGAACAGCTCGTCGCGTAACTGTTTCATTCATTGATCACGTAATGGCTGGAGATTGGTGGGAAGCGGAGAACGTTGTCTGATATCAGGGTACTGGTAATATAGCCTAAAAATCCTCTTCCATTTTCTTTTTAGCTCCGTTCCAAAAAGGATCCAAGAGACCTGAAGTTCAAACTAGCTTCATTTCTCAAATCCTCTTCCTTGTGTGGAAAATTCATAGCTTACCTTACTTCCTACAGCGATTACCCTGAACCTTTCCTTGCACCCATCCTTTTCGCTTTATATCTACCCACCCTATGCGCGAGAGAACGTTGAGGAAGGTGCTGGAAATATCCAGAAGGCATATTTCAACCAGAGCAGAGAGAAAATCCTTCCAAATTCTTGTTTCGCTCCCGTCATATGCCTCGCTCTACACCGCTTGCATCCTCTTGTGCTCTATTTGTGTACTGTTCCAATTACATNTTACATTTACTTTATACATTTACATGAACGTGATTCCCCGCCCTTTAACTCTTGAGCTCGTACTTTGTGGGCCCGCCGCGTAAACAACCATGCGGAATCTATGATGAACAAAGTGAAGATTCGACGATGAAATAAATTTTACTAGAAATCAAAATTTTACAAAAGGATTTACGTTCCTTTACACTTTCTCTGACTCCTTTGGTAAAACTAAATATAAATATAAGCTAATAAATGAAGTGAGTGTGTGAAAATAAGGCATTATTTACATGGTAAAATTATCAACAAGAACACTTCAATTGTTTTGATTGCCATTTGGGAGATACCCGGTTCGAATCGCTGTTGTCCTATTGTTTGATGTTTCACCCGCCCAGGTGAGAAATTGCAAGGTAATTAAAGATGAGGTATGTAAGTATGTCACGTGTAGGGGGGTACGCGTGACTGGTATTGTGAGTTCCAGATTTGATTTATTGGATTTATTAGGCGTCTCTATTACAATTTCACTTGATTATAACAGTTCACACAGTTGACTTCTTCTGGATAACAAATCTCTCACTGTTTTCTGGATCGTGCACTAGCCTCTAGTCTTCTCCTCTTTATCCTTATGTATTCTTCTGTCGCATTTTGTTTCTTTTGTTCAGTTCTTTTCGTGTGGTAGGTTCTGGTCGAACCGCATGGAGATCACTTCCTTGAAGGGTTCTCTTTTTGTCTCCCCGATGTAACTGCCCGTTTCTATATCCGTTGCCTAGAACAAGACTGCAATAGTTCCTGTGTTGTCTTAATTATTGAGACCTGCGTTACTAAGTAACTGAAGTTCTATTGTTGAACGCGTTAAACGAGGTTTTCTGGTTCCATATCTTAATGCCTTGAGCAATCCGTTACAGTATTTAAGGCATTTACAACATAGCGAAATGTTAAACTATTTACGCATGTTGCAAAATGATCCGAATAGACAAGTCAGTATAGGAGTGAGTGTTAATGTATATGTGAAAAGAAAGGATTGATGATTAAGAGAGTATTATTAGACGAATGTGTGAGTGAGATTGGTGTGAATGAGAAAGCCTGAGTGAAAGAGAAAGGGAGCGAATGTGAATGCGTGTATAGAAGACAGTGAGTTAGGGTGTGAATGAGAAAGTCTGAGTGGAAGAGAAAGGGAGCGAATGTGAATGTGTGTATAGAAGACAGTGAGTTAGGGTGTGAATGAGAAAGTCTGAGCGGAAGAGAAAGGGAGCGAATTTGAATGTGTGTATAGAAGACAGTGAGTTAGGGT
>NW_019731236.1:1310883-1312177 GCF_002891405.2 Cryptotermes secundus | reverse complement strand
GAGAAAGAGAAAGGATGTGAATGTGTGTGTATAGAAGACAGTGAGTTAGTGAGTGAGTGGGTGGGTGGGCAGCTGGAAGCGAATGACTGCGTGTGCGTGAAGAAATGTTAATGCAAGTACAAGGAATAGAACGCGTGAGGACGAACGGACGAAAGCGTTTGACCTAAAGTGATGCAGTAAGTCAGTGAATCGGTGGATGTGAGAGTGGCTGAGTTTATGGCTGAGTGCCTCTCATCCCCAGGTATTTTATTTCGAAGAAAAGTTAGCATATAGCGAATGTAATGGAACTGGCAAAAACGCTCTAAACTTTCACGTTTCATCAATTGTAAGCGAAACTTACTCTCACTCTGCTATTGAGCCTTTTCTTTTGTTTGGTTTATTGTGGCTTCCACTTTGTGAATCGATAGGTCGATGATTAATTACGCGTTGCGTCCTTTCCTATCTGTTTGGTGGTAGCACAACGGTCTGTGTGGGTGTGTAGTTCACCAACAAAACCGAAACAAAAAATATGTGGGGAGGGTCTACAAAATGAATGAGCAAAGCAGAGACGATATCAACAAAGTGAAATCACCACAAAAAATACGAAGCAACCTACATCTGGAGTTAGCCAATTGGATGAACGCAAGCACGAATACGTGCCCTGAATGTTGGCCAGAATTAATAATTGAGGAACCAGCATGTATATTCCTCGCAAGTGCAGAAACAAGTAATCCGACTGGCGTATTCTAGTCTTTCTCGTGTATACAGGATTGCAGTCGGGACTACTAGCCTATAGTGAGGCACTTTGTGAAAAGGAAGCGTGAGAAATCTGTGCACACGGTTAGGAATGAATTTTATTTAAAGAAGTTCCTCTTTCAAGAGTTCTGTCTTCTGGGATACAATACCGTGTAGTCCGTTGAAAATCAACATAACTTTCGGGAGAACATATCGCTTCCATCTTCAGGGCCGAAGAATAAACCATATAAGAAACTAGCATTAAATATCAAACATAAATCCAACACACAATTTTCTGCCTCGCATGCGAGAAGTAGCGCATTTGTTTCTCGGTCTCAAGGCCGTCTATTTTAACTCGAGTCTGTTCATGACTTTTCTTAGTCTGTATTCTCACAAATAGACTTTAAATGATTCTGACAATGGTGTATGCTGTACAGAACTACAAGCTTTATTTTGGACTCTATCCATCGTCTGGTATATATAAGACAAAATACCACAACGTTTCGGAGACTGGATCTGTCTCCGTCCTCAGGTGGATGGGGCAAGATAGGCCTACTAAATTTGGCCCGTTAGAAAGTCA
>NW_019731236.1:1308711-1310868 GCF_002891405.2 Cryptotermes secundus | reverse complement strand
GATGGATAGAGTCCAAAATAAAGCTTATAGTTCTGTACTGTATTGTCACGTGTATTAGGGATGTGCGTGACTATCAGACGGGGTTTAGATTGGATTTATTGCACGTCTACACTTACTTACTTACTTACTCATGAAGCTGAGTCTTCTTCAGGAACCGCCAATTCTGCAGCTCCTCAAGAATTTCCCAGCATTTTATGGAACCCGAAGGTTCATTACCGTGTTCACAAAAGCCCTCCACTGGTCCCTAACCCTGAAGCAGATCAATCCAATTCATACCATCCCATTCTATCTCTCTAAGATCCATTTTAATATTATTCACCCACCTACCCCTTGGTCTTCTCAGTGATCTCCTTCCACCTGGCTTTCCTACCAATATCCTATATGCATTCCTCTTCTCCTCCGTTCTACATGCCCTGCCCACCTCATCTTCCTTGACTTGATCATTCTAATTATACTTGCACGTCCAAGCGCCACTCATAGCTACGAGTAATTATAACACTGTTGTTGATTTCCACTCTGCAAATTACTAGGGCACGGTAAGTCTTCTGATTCTTCATTAGGCGTTACCTGTCAACGGATTTATAACAGTCTCACTGTAACTCCAGCACACATAAAGTCTTCAACTGAACTCGTTGCCATCTCTTCTCAATCATCTTCGACTGCCGTCTCCAGCAAAGTCGAAGTCACATTGCGACTGACGGCCAGTCAGTCAGTAAGTCTTCGTTCCGAGCCTCATATGGGGCTCATGACCAGATAGTTATTACTGTTTGACAGTTGCGGTCTTGTTTCTGTGGGGCGCCCTCTCTGACGAGAGGACAGTTCTGTCTTTTGTATATGCTGCTGGCCCTTGCCAGCGCTGTCATTCTCGGGTCCGAGTCCCTTGGTACTCGCGACCACATTTTACTGTTTCGGATTTGAGACTTCCCTTTTCGTCGCCTCCTGCGACTCGCAGGGTCACGGTGGAGGTATTCGACCCCACCTCCACACCGGTGAATCTCTCCAGAGACTCAGAGTCTGAGTTACTTTACGACTGGCGGTTTACCGCCAATCAGTTCGTCTTGGTATCAGGCCCCTTGAGGCCCACGACCAGATTTTTTTTTAAACTGAACTCTTGAGGTAATAGTCCTTATGTAACATGCTCTCGGACCAGAAGATGGGTGTCTCTCTTATAAATACATTCGACCTGTCGTCAAGTGTATATTTCGCGCGTATAATATGTTATCGAAAATTCTTCCTTTTGCTTTACAAAGAAGTACTCTGTCAGTACAGGCTTTACAGAGCAGATCATGCCTAACTTACAGATCTTATGCTACAACATAACTTAGTCATTTGAACGGTCATAAGCTTGACCACCGCCAAGTTTAAGCCTCTTATATTTTCTGTGTCTGGCTTCACCTTGTCCTATACCGCAAACATGTTCATTATCATGATTTTGTATGACTTCCGCTTCTCGTCTGCACAATTTTGTTATATAATCGTATACATACAGAAAGTTGAAAGCCATGTGCAAGTTGCGGTCTGGTGTGCACCTTGAAAAATTTCCAGTGGTGCGCAAAACCTTGTTTTGCATGTGCTGCAGTTTTAGGAGGTAGGTGTCTGCCACTAATTCCCAGGCGGGACAAGCGTAAGTCATTACTGATCTGATCAGAGCCTTATGGAGGGTTAATTTAATGTTTGCGTTTAAACGCTCACTTTTGAATAGGGAGTAGATTCTGAAGGCCTTGGCTTCAATCATTTCTTTGCAATTCTCCAGCGACTCAAGTCAAAGTCAAAGTCACATTGCGACTGACGGTCAGTCAGTCTGTCTGTCTTGGCGTCGAGCCCCGACTGGGGCTCATGACCAGATTTTTTCTTCTTTATATGAAAGTTACTGTCCTGTCCATTTGGGGCGCCCTCTCTGACGAGAGGTTGGGTCTGTCATTTGTCAGTCATAGTCTGTGTTAGTAAGTCCATTGTCAGTATTTACATATATTTACAAATTTAATCTTAATACCTATTTCTATGTACAATATATACAAGGCTCTCCAGAGACTGTCAAAGTCAAGTCAAGGTCACATTGCGACTGACGGTCAGTCAGTCAGTAAGTCTCGGTGTCGAGCCCCATCTGGGGCTCATGAACAAATATTTATTATTTACGGTCTTGTTTCTGTGGGGCGC
>NW_019731236.1:1295500-1307646 GCF_002891405.2 Cryptotermes secundus | reverse complement strand
GGGGATGGTGAAGCACTTCCCAACCACATCTCTATAGCGTATTCCTCACAGTGTTGGCAGTGTGGGGGCGCACATTATCATCAAGAAGAATAATGCCGTTCGATAGCATTCCAGGGCGTTTTGACTTTATGGCATATCTCAGTTTCTGCAAGGTGTCTTCATAGGGCTGTGCACTGATTGCGGCCCCATGCTCGAGAAATTCGACAAGCAGAGGGCCCTTGCAGTCGAAGAAGGTCATCATAATCATCACCATCATCACTTTACCGGAACTTGTGTTTACTGCTTTGGATTTCTTCGATGGGAGAGAATTCACGTGTTTCCACTGTTGGAGTTGCCGTTTGCTCTCAGGTTAAAAATGGTGGGGCCACGTTTAGTCCCCAGTGGCAATACGGAACGGGACAGAAAAACATACTCTTCGTCATGGTATCGTTGCAAGTGACCCAGTGATGCACCCATTCTCTGAGTCTTCTGTTCCTCCGTGAGCTGATATGGAACCCACTGCGCACAGACTTTGCGATACAGCAGGAGTTTTGTCACAATGGCGTGTACGGAACCATGACTTATTCCCATCGAAAAACTAATTTCTTCCACAATGATCCGTCGGTTTGCCCGGATATGACCATCCAACGCAGCAATAACATCAGGAGTGATGACATGACACGATGAGCCTGTCTTGGGTGAGCATCATCTTGCAGTGACATACGTCCCTCTCGGTATCTCTTATGCCACGCCAGCACACGCGAACGTGACATGCTGTGTTCGCCACAAACAACAGACATGCGACGATGAATTTGTCGTCCTCCTACTCCTTTAGCGGTCAAAAAGCGCACTACACTTCTCTGTTCTTCTTTACCCGTCTCCATTACTGATGTTGGACGACGACACGTAGCGCTAACCTTACTTCCAGCACAATAAACAAACGACAAGTGTGCAAGGGCACGTTGTCACTGTGCTTTCCCGAGTACCGTAAGCAAATCCCAGTGTTACCAACTTGCGCGCCGTGTGAGTTATGCGTGGTGACCCGTTTCCATTTGACTGCCCCTTATACATTTATTTCCAGCCATAATTCCTCCAACTTAATATTCTTAATTGTGGTAAATTTACATCAAGGCCTCTTATCGTCTAAAACGGAGGCGGCACGTTCTTCCAAAACTTTATTATACATCTACCAGATTACACGGTCTCACATCCCAGAAGAAAAAAGTCTTCATGATTACCACATTGAAAACTTCAAATATCACATATCGAAGTTCTTTATTTTGATTTTGGCTCTTTAACAACGCTTCGTGAAGTGTATAGTCTGTATATCACAGAACCGGAGAATGTCTATTAATTATGAATGGTTAATACCGAAGGAACGATCATGATTTTTCTGAATTACTGTTTTATAAATTGCAAAAAGGGACTGAGTAAAACAAGGAATACATCAGTCAGGGTAGGTGACCTGGAAAGTTAGCATCAAACACAGGACAGCTGAGTTCTGAAGCACGTGTACTAACTATTTACCTTCGAATTTTGATTTTCATCATCATCTGTTTCAAGGTAGGCTTTTATTAGCATGTTTTGTCTCAAAGTTTATTTTCCGGTTATCTTCTCGGCCGATTTTATGTAATGTTTTTCACAAGTTTATTCTAAGATGAATCGTTTTTGACTAGAATAATTCAACGTGATCTCCTCTGTGTGAGAGACCCTAGAATGAGAACTCCTGTCCTGATGTACGAGCAGCATGTATAAGTAATTCTAATTGACCGGTCACTTAGTTCGATATTAACTGGCATAGACATCGCGACCAAATAGTGAATGACCCTGCATGAAGTTTTGACATGCCATCTGAGTGGGACAAGCGTAACAGAACAATTATTTGGTGAAGTGGCAACTACGCAAAGTAATGTTTCGAATGGTAGCTAGTAACCAGTATTTCATATAGAAAAAATTCAACATTACTAAGAACCCAGTTTCATTAGTGAAAACGCCATTTGCACAGAAGAGATTTTCTTGCTACTAGGACAGATATATTCTATTATGCGGACATGGGTTCGGTACCCGGACACGGCTAAGCGTCGCGGTCGAAAGTCCCACTATCAAACCTTGGTCTAGAGACCGACTAAATTTAGTTCGTAATAATTTTAAACAATACCTTCAGGCAAATTTTGTGATAATACCATTATACAGCTTTTCCTATTTAGCCATCCTAAGGTTTGACGTTACGGTATGAGCAATTGAAGGCATCATTAAACAAACCATAAATAAATAAATAAATAAAATGCGTAGTTCACCCGACACGATACTGTGAGCTCCTCATCACAGACAGTGAGATGGGCAAGGCATGTAGCACACACAATAGAATGATATTGAATGCAACATAAATTTTAGTAGGAAACTCTGAATGGAAGATGTCACCTGCCGAACCTAGATATGGAGGAGGAAATTATATTAAAGTGGGTCTTGAAGATTTCACCGGATTAGGACAGTTGATGGATTCATTTAAACACGGTCATTGACCTTCACATTCGGGACCGAAATTTCTCGACTGCCTGAACAACTATTAGCTTCCCAAGAGCGAAACGTGGACATGACTTCTGCCCAGGAGGTTTGTCGATCGGCTCCTTAATAAGGAAGGAATCCGAAGTTACACCGATGAAATGACTCCGGAAAAAGGGAAGCTGTCTGCCATAGTCTTGAATAATTACGGTGTCTTGTGGCCCCTACAGATTCTGAAGCCACACCTCGGAACCGGAAACAATATTTTTTTTTTGCCACATATTAACACCCAGGCATCTGAATCCTGTAGTCCTTGGTCCATAATTCACTGTTAATTGTTTCTACAAGAATCCATGCTTGAAGACTCATGAAGTAATATTTTTATACCACCTGCTTAATACATTAATAAATTATCATTTACTCAAAGTATAACAATTTCTTATTTCTTTGATCTGAAAGTACACAGAAATTACTAAACTATAAGGTACAATTCTGTTAANTGCTGGTGGGGGGGTCGTTCTCCTTAGCGCAACATGTCACAATATTTTCATATATGTTGACCATTCTTTCTACATACTTCCAATCGCATATGATTACAAATGACTTCTTGTGTCTGAAAACTTCATAACCAGGCCGTCATTGGCACACCAAGTTTTCAATATAAGAAATATTCTTACACGAACTGATTTTTAGACTACTTGCTTGTTTCGCAAGGACAAATGGGATAATCGTAAGGTCAGTGTATTTCTGTGACTGCATATCATCCTCATCGTTGCATTTCTTAGACTCTGCGATAAGAAAGAAACTGTGTGACGTATCATATAGCTATCAGAACGTAAGTTGGATGAACTATGGTACAATAAGAAAGGAACTACATTACAATTATAAATTACTTTACTTTTTTGCAGTAACGCTTTTATCGTCAGTTTAAGCAGCATTTTAAACCCCTACATGTCACACACGATAAAGTATTTGTACATTTAAAACCCTTAGTCATATACTGTACATCCATAAGGAATTAAAGGGGAAGGAACTAACACAATTTTGCCTTTTAAATAATTAATT
Source organism: Cryptotermes secundus (assembly GCF_002891405.2). NCBI lineage: Eukaryota > Metazoa > Arthropoda > Insecta > Blattodea > Kalotermitidae > Cryptotermes > Cryptotermes secundus. The sequence continues at coordinate 1,304,100 of NW_019731236.1, read as the reverse complement.
GCGTTTCTAATGAAAAATTATACTGACAGCTGCAGCTGCACCAACGCCGTAGCTACAGCTAAAGTTGCTTTGTACTTTGGTCCGTTATGGTTCACCCTTTGGAGCACGCTTCCACTTGTACTGGAGTTGGCCATATCACAGTTCCACAGTATAGGTCCCTTACTCATTTATTCACTTTGATAAAAATGTGGTGAATTTGGAGTGAGGTGGAAAACCAACATATAGCTTTCGACATCACTTCACAGAGCGTGTGGGTTCTGTTTCGTATTAGTAAGTGTTTTTAATTCGTATTTTTAGAAAGCTATCCCCACTCTTTCTCCTAAACATCTTTTTTTCACATTTTTAGTGTCATTATACGTAAAGATATTCTGCTGAATATATATATGACACTCATGAAACACCTCCCCCCCGACTGAATGGGATTATAGAAGGTTTTTGTTGTATAAGGAAAATAAAATATGCAAATATATGTACATCATAAAATACGGAAATAAAGAATATAAATTTTTAATTAAATGACACGTGACCAGTTCTCTGATCCTGGTAGACTGAATGAATATACAGCTGAGAAGTATAATGGCCCGTGGATATGCATTCATGTCCTTTTTTTAAACATATTTCATTATATATGTATGTTGAAACATATATCTATATATAAACCTATGGAATTTAAAACAAGTTTTTTTTTTAAGATTGTACAATGCTGAATCCGGACAAGTACAACTGCCAGTTATCTCAGCCATCTGAAACCATTGTACTGGCCAGATATCAGTGGAACGGGACGTGTGAGGCTTGTGGGACATTAACGGCTTTTGGACTCATGTTACATGACCCGAGACGAGCACATGAAGTTAAAACAATAAACTGTTCTGCATATACTTTTGTCTCGAGCGAAAATATATAGGGCTTTTTCTTTGTCGCTTTCGTAGCGAAGGGTTGCAATTTTTTTTCCTGGTGTGCCATATACGTATGTATATATGTATGTGTGCGTGTTTGTGTGTACATGTCTGTCCTTCTCTCTACATTTGTCAACTAAAACAAACCTATACGGGATTTTATGAAATTGTATATTAGTCTACTAATCCTTGCCGACTCACCTGCTACTAATGCCGAGATGAAGGAAAGTGCAGCTTTACTCTTACTATCCAATATGTCTTCGTGACAAAGCGATTAATTAATTAAGTACAGAAATAACTTTACCTTTGCTTTACTACTGTTTGCCGCCTTATTCTAGTTTTGTTTCAAATTGGATAATAGCGAAGATGGCTTACAGGAATACTTACATGACTTTCTGTTCTCATCAGTACGACCTGTGCAATTATTAGCTAAATATTTACCCGAGCGAAAAAATATTTAAAAAATACTAAAAGCTGAAGCACGTGCCTTCCAGCTGTTACGCTGTGAGCACGTTTCCTAAATTGTTTATATTTCTCTAAGGGATCCATTATTATATTATATAAAATGCTATTCTGGGATTCAAGGAAACAACGGGTGGCTGTTATTTGTGCAATTGCAAGGGTGTCACGTGGTAGCAGTTAAACCAAACAACATCAGATAATTTTCGTTTCCTTTACCCTGTTCTTTCTCCTTCGGGTNAAGGCGATGATATGACTAAATATATTTATGAAACTAAGACGTTTTAGATAAATTCTTGAAATTAGCAAAATATTATTATATTGTTACGGATGAAGGACCATGTACCTAAACTTCAAATTCTGCACGCAAATTGGAGCCTTGTTTTTAAGATTTTTAAATAGTCCATGTAATAGACAGAGAATAACGGATGCGTACTGTAGCTTCAGTTCCCAAGTACACACCGCCCGTGCACGTGGTGGTGGTTATCGGGCAATCAGAATTAAGAATACGATCTTACAAGAGAATGATATGATCTTATTTCAGGTTCTTCCGGTGCTGAAAATACTCATCTGCAATCATATCTAAAATAGAGGAATATACATAGACTTAGTATATTGATGGCTTTAAAGTTAAATGGTAAAATATTATATTAAATTTATTAACTAAATATCTTATAAATTTTGGGCTATGCCACTGTCATGTTCATTCGAAACGTAGCCGAAGCATGTTGTCAGGTAGGGTCATTATGTGTTCTGCGTAGACACATTTCATGGTTTTCGATGGTCTAATCGTTCATTAACCTATCACTGGGTTCATGTTTTGATTCGTAAACAATATTTCTATTAAAATGTATTGTGACATATAGACAACAACTTGGTAAATATATTCCAGGAGAGCCAACGAGGGCAACAAGAGGACGTCAATTGCTAGGCAACGGATCAGTAAACACCTCGTTAACAGTAGAGAATATGTTTTCTGCGTGGTCCGTGCAAAGTAGTTATAAAGAAAGTTCAGTCGAGAAGGGCTATTTTTGTTGTCAGAAGTTGAGAGAATTCAATTGAAAATATTTTGAGATTTAGTTGTCGAGAATTGGGTCGAGTTCTGGAGATGGCAGTCGAAGGAGATTGAGAAGAAGAAAGGGAAGAAAGGAATTAGGCTGTATATGCTTTCAAACTCAACAAATTGATATGACAGAGTGCTTATTGAGTGCTCATTCCAATCTTTTATACATTTCCATGAAAATCAAAACCCAAACGGATATGCTTCTAAATTAGAAGAAATTATAAACTTGGTTTCAAAATATATACTATGTCGGAATATAATTTTTTAAATAAGTGTCAACAATTCGAATTTTTTTTCTTGAAGTTCTCAGCAATTACGGAGAAAAGTGATTTTAATACACGGGTTTCCGCTTTATCTTTTAAGGTATTTGGAGTACGAAATAGAAGGGTTGAAAAAACCGCGGTGTTGCATCCCCTTATCCCCTTTAATGGCATCTACATATGTCACCTTAGATTTATAAGCCACTATCTCCATTCTCACTCAGGTCCATTTCAGAATTAAGCTTACCGTGTCTTGCCTCGGATTGTGCTGGTTGTTTGCTTCGTTAAAACAGCACTCAGTCCAGACACTGTGTAGATTGTCAGCATACTTTAATTACAATTAAACATTTACAATATTTCTTTATTAAGGGCTTGGAGTGTGTTTTAGTACTTGATTGTAATTGATCGAAACAGGACCTGCTAGTCAATCTCCGTACACAAATTTTGCTTCTTCTTTCATATAAAAATACTTGATATATTCTGGTTATTTTCAAATTAACTTGCTATTTAAGGGAATAGCTCCATCGTCTAATGACACCAGGTTAAAATAAAAATTACAATTTACAAAGGAACCGCTCCCTTTTTGTCATTTTATTAGAATACTTCTTTGTGTAAGAAAACGTTGTTAGAGTTTGTCTTATAAATATAATATTTGCGGTAAATATGAAATAATATCATAAAGATGGTATAGAAATATAAAAAATATTAAGGTTTGCCTAATAATTATCATACGTGTAATCAATTATTTGTTATGTAAAATGAAGGAAGAAACTATATTGTATGATACGTATCCTTAGAAGTAACAATAAACTGGAGAATATTGTAAATTAATCGAACTACACTCTTCTTTGAGGTAAGTAAAACATTACAAGGTATATCCAATCAAGTGACCGACTCTTTGGTCTAGTGGCCAGAGTTCCTGGCTACATATCCTGAAGTCCTAGGTTCGATTCCCGGCGCTACCAGATTTCCTGAGAAGTAGTGGGTCTGGAACGGGGTCCACTCAGCTTCGTGAGGATAACTGAGGAGCTATTTCAAGGAGATAGCGGGTTCGGTCTAGAAAACCGAAATTAACGGCCGTGGGGATTCGTTGCACTGACCACGCGACACCATCTATCCTTTAAAGTTGGCACTAACTTCGCCGACAAGCGGCGGCCGCTCAGTCGGCATAGTTCGCTTGCGGATTAATGCTACGGAGTGTGTTCTTTATATCTAATTGCTTAAAATTAAATAATCTTACAGCTCAACATATTTCGGCCTTAATTGATCATCATCAGAGGCAACTAATACTAAAGGAAATTTTAAGTATTTTAAAATATCAGAGGCATTTCAATTCAATCTAATTTTACATCCATACAACATATAAATGTAATAATATTCTGAAGTCGATGATAGACGGATGTTATTCTTTTCAGACAGTCTTTGTGAACGTAATGCCGACGTTTGTGTTAATGTATAATAGCCTCATAATCGTCTTTAAAATATCTGTAAAAATAAAACAGCATCGGTGCTCTGTAATTTGGGTTTTAAATGATCAATTTTAATGTTACACATTACATAAACTTAGCCAATTTTGTACACTTATATTAAGATTTGTATGAACTTTACCTCTTTTATGTTGTCTTGCTGCACCACAGTTGTGGTTCATATGAGTGGGAGTTTTTAAGAAACTAGTTATCGGCCGTAGCCGATCACAGTAGCCGAGCGGCCTAAGACATGAACCGTCTTCACCCGTTCAAACACTTGGATCGTGTGTTCGAATCCCACTCGTTACGTGGATGTCTGTGTTTGTGTTGTTCTGTGTAGGTAGCGGCCTGCGACGGGCTGATTCCCCGTCCAAGGAGTCCTACTGACTTTGTATAGATTAAAAAACTTAATAAAGCGGCCAAGTTCCAAAGGGCTATAGAGCCATAGAGAGAGAGAGAGATAGAAGTTTCAGCGGTATTGACTTCTATGTTCTTATTGTCAGTGTTTATATTTTCAAAATATACATGCCTTAATATTAAAAATTTAATATTACAATAATGTTGTTAATATTCGTTTTGTGTACCATAACTCTACACAAGAAAAAATATACAATAGTTTGTCGTTACTTGCATATTAGACCAGATTTAGTTGTATTTCATTACAAAGTATCGTCGTTTTTATTAGGAGATTTGTTTGTATCGGTAATTTATCATATTTACAAATATATTTTCCATCATTATTGTTATTTCAACTATAATTACTTTACTTTCCTGTTAGTAATTAAACAAATTGATGCGCAGCAAACGAAACTTTTGACAAAAGTTAATATTTCCATTTAAATAACCCTATCATATACAATAATTATATCCATTTCATCATACGTGTATATTCAGTTTAAACGATTTTTACAGTAATCTAATTCTTTATTAAGAATAATAAATTATGAATGTAACTGTCTGTTTTAATTCAGTTGGTACCTGTATCTAGTGTTTTGTCCGGATTGTAGTCTGGTGTTATTGTTGTTACTAACTGGAAGCAGGTGCCAAGACTAGTTGACGCTTGACACTGACTGCATGTGTGTTGAGCCAATATTAATTTAAGGTGATTGGGGCAAGAAGTGTCTATTGAGCACCGGTAACAGAAGCAAGATGCGTTTTTGTTTTTTGCATTTCCTTTCACACGTGTTCAGTTGAAAGATACTAATCATAACTCTCTATAATATCTCTCACGCTTCGTTGTGTTCCTGACGTTCTGTCAGGGCCCTTATACTCCTAATACAACCGAATGACAACATTCTGTATTGCGCAGATATATAATATATGTTTGACGTAACGCATATAAATTAGCACCTACAGCCAACGCATGGATCGGAGTATGTTGTAAAGTCTCATGCAGGATCATTAAGATTTTATCGCATATGCGAGTTATCGGAAACCTCACGCATCAAATAACCATTTTTTTCAGATTTAGTGAAGCTCTGATGAACCGCCTAGCACTGTAATGCCCACCCGCTTGTGCGTTACTTTGTTGTAACTGTCAACCTGACATAGCAAACCTATTTTTATTTTTCTTGCGATGTACCAAATTAAATAAGTCAGCCAACGTGCCTATTTACCGGTATAATTGTGCCACTAATAACAGGCAACAGAGCAATTCTCCACGGTCGTTCTGTCAGAAATGTGGCGGAGCCTGCTTCATTGATTAAATTAACAGTTAAGCTGAGGACCAATGGTTTTCATTTGCCCTGGGATTAGTTTGCACGTGGGACGTGATGGTTTCGGTACAGGAAGGGAGTGAGAGATGAGCAGCGAAGTTAGTTGTCGTTGCTAGGACCTGGGAAAATGAGAGAGATTAGCAAGTAAGGGAACCTGAGGAGCTATGTGTGGAATGAAGGCGGGTAGGGGGCGGGGGGGCTTGTGGCTCTGACTGGGGCAATATGAGCAGGTGATTATTTGGGCACTGTGCATCTACTGCGTGTGTAGTAATCTTCCAATAGGGCGGAATTTAAAGTGCAGTTTGCACTTTTTCGGTTCATTAACACAATTCTGTCGGCTGATATGCGTTTCAGAGTCTTATCTGCATTTCGACTTTGAGAGAATCCTATACATACCGCCTTTTTCGTTGTTTACTCGCTTTATATTAGTTGTGCAATGCACGTGCGTACATATTGCTAATGAAATTCAAACAGTAAAGACAAAAGAGTGATGTCATAGCACTCAACAAGATGGCAGACTTGATAAATTATTTTCTTTGTTTGTACATATTTTATTCTATTTATTTAATTGAGTGATGATAATGTGACGCGCTTAACATTACTCTTGCATTGGTACACCTTGTCATAGAGGAACATTGATCTGTGGTCCGATTTTGTTGCTGTTACAATATGTGAAAACCAGTCAAACTAATGAAGGAATGGCACCTGAGTATGAATGGAGAGCAGAGAAGTGAGATGTTTGATGGGTGTTTTGAGTGACTATCGGATGTTTCAGGTGCTGAATTAAGCAGCTAGATCCGCGGATCCGGGATAACCGAAGAATTAAAATTGATGAGATCGTGACATAATCTTCTATAAGAAACTTGAAGGAGAGTTGGAAGAATGGCTCAGGATCAAATTAAATTAAATCTTAACTTTAAAAAACAGGGCTACTACGCAGAATATTAAGACAGTGCTCCTACTCTCTGTTTTTTTATTGCTAGTGGGGTGGGACTAAGTCCCTTTTACTATGGCCACTTCTGGCCTATTGTACCAGCCCCAGATGATAGGTGAGGGTCATTGTGGAGCAATTGGTGGAGTGAGGATTGGCAGGGGAAACCGAAGTACTCGGAGGAAATCTGCCCCACCACAAATCCCACTTGAACAGACCCGGGATCGAACCCGGACCGCCGCGGTGGGAAGCCAGCGACTAATAGCTTGAGCTGTGGCGCGGCCTGCTGTCTGGTTACTTTATCAAACCTCATATGAGTAGTAGATTGGCTTTCAAATTTTTTACTTCTTATATTAAAGCTGGTAACAATCTTATCCTCAATTACAATTTCATTAATATATTCGCTTTCAGTTATGGTTTATAGTGTACGAAATAAAATACAACTTATCATTATTGTTAACGTTGGTGTTATTGATTGTAGAGGAACAGGAGGACAAAGGTGCGATAAAGTTATTGGCATGTAACTTAGTGCATACCGGACTTACGGAAAGTAAGCTCTTAATGTCAATCTGCTTACGAATTATTATTACAAACTCCCAAGGGCATTGTGTTGTCACAGGCCTCTTGTCTTTTCTAAAACTAGGAAGCAGGGCTTAAAAAAGAGGGATTTCCGCAGGGGCTATCGCTTTTNCACCGCGGAGGGGAGTGGCGGGGAGCGCTACGTTACCGTGGAGAGGAGGGGGGAGGGGGGTTCTCAGTCGCGCAACATGTTACAATATATTCGCTTTCAGTTATGGTTTATAGTGTACGAAATAAAGTACAACTTATCATTATTGTTAACGTTGGTGTTATTGATTGTAGAGGAACAGGAGGACAAAGGTGCGATAAAGTTATTGGCATGTAACTTAGTGCATACCGGACTTACGGAAAGTAAGCTCTTAATGTCAATCTGTTTACGAATTATTATTACAAACTCCCATGGGCATTGTGTTGTCACAGGCCTCTTGCCTTTTCTAAAACTAGGAAGCAGGGCTTAAAAAAGAGGGATTTCCGCAGGGGCTATCGCTTTTAAATAACGTTTTTATATGAGTGTTCCAGAATTCCAAGTACGTGAGCTTTGATATGTTTCAGTGCTGAAGTTTTTGCGAGGTGGGGAGTGATCTCGCTGAGGGTGTGGTCTATGGCACGCACTGTCTTCGGCCGCTCTAGCATTTGGATGGTACACTCTGACGTCACTTGGGACATGGATATATGTTCGCGTTTTTTTGTCATTTTTTTTGTCCCGTGTAGGTAAAGGCCTTGCGTTCGGCTGATCCCACGTCAAGGAATTCTAACAATTGTCTCTACGATTAATAATTTCAGACAATAATTCTGACCCCCAATGGTCGAAGAAGAAGTTTCTTGAAGTCATGTAAGGAACTAAATCACATCACAATGTTTTAGCGAAGGTTGGTAATAATAAACCTCTCCATTCGGAGTCTGAGTCCTCTGTCTTCTGAAGTGTAAGTCAACTAACATTTCGGGGAAATGAATCGCCTTCATCTTCAGAGTGTCTCTGCCTTTTCTGTTTATGCTGGTTACTTTCTTGGCTTAACTCTCAAACCAGAAGATGGTAATGATATCTTCCCCCTAAACATCGTTTTATTCAGTGGACGACAGGACGTGTCATACCAAAAGATATAAAACTTCCTAGTCATCGGTGCTGGATCCTCAAACATATCTTACTGTAGTATTATTGATAATGACGGATATGGTAGCCACACTTCAGGAATTCGGAACTAGGCGTCAGTTCCTGTCTTCTGTATAACTA